>NC_083440.1:2697944-2747944 GCF_020745735.1 Hemiscyllium ocellatum | reverse complement strand
GCTCAACCTGATTCTCAAAACCCATTAGCAGTGCTCTTATTAAGTGGGAGAGCAGGGTCGATGGGCTGAATGGCTTACTCCTTACATTTGAGAATGGACTGTTGGAGTGTACCAGTTTAGTACGTCCCTTGAGAAATGGTTCTCTGTCAGGAATGACAAGCTGTGTGTGTTAGTTTCCCATTGAGCGACTCCCTGAATGTATCCCACGTTCTTGTCCCCACACTGTAGGAACGTTAAAAATCAAACAAGGTTAGAGTCCAAACAGGTTTACATGAAATCCCCGACTTTCAGAGCTCCGCTCCATCCTCAAGTATGGTTTGACAACGAGGTGTGAATTATATGTCTCTAGAAAAACACACCTGACGAGCTGCACTCCGAAAGCTTGCAAGATCAAACAAACTTGTTGGACTATACCCTAGTGTCATTTGATTTTTGACCCTGTACACCCTGAAAGGTGGACACAAATCAATCAAAGCAAATCTTAGCGGGACTTATACACTTAATGGTAAGGTCCCAGGGAGTGTTGCTGAACAAAGAGACCTTGGAGTGCAGGTTCATAGCTCCTTGAAAGTGGAGTCGCAGGTAGATAGGATAGTGAAGGCAGCGTTTGGTATGCTTTCCTTTATTGGTCAGTGTATTGAGTACAGGGGTTGGGAGGGTCATGTTGCGGCTGTACAGGACATTGCTCAGGCCACTGTTGGAATATCGCGTGCAATTCTGGTCTCCTTCCGATCGGAAAGATGTTGTGAAACTTGAAAGGGTTCAGAAAAGATTTACAAGGATGTTGCCAGGGTTGGAGGGTCTGAGCTACAGGCTGAGGCTGAACAGGCTGGGGCTGTTTTCCCTGGAGTGTCGGAGGCTGAGGGGTGACCTTATAGAGGTTTATAAAATCATGAGGGGCATGGAGAGGGTAAATAGACAAAGTCTTTTCCCTGGGGTGGGGGAGTCCAGAACTAGAGGGGCATAGGTTTAGGGTGAGAGGGGAAAGATATAAAAGAGACCTAAGGGGCAACTTTTTCCCCCAGAGGGTGGTGCGTGTATGGAATGAGCTGCCAGAGGAAGTGGTGGAGGCTGGTACAATTACAGCATTTAAGAGGCATCTAGATGGGTATATGAACAGGAAGGGTTTGGAGGGATAGGGGCCGGGTGCTGGCAGGTGGGACTAGATTGGATTGGGATATCTGGTCAGCATGGAGGGGTTGGGCCGAAGGGTCTGTTTCCGTGCTGTAAATCTCTCTGACTCTAAATGGGACTGGATTAGGTTAGGATATCTGGGACAGCATGGACGGGTTGGGCCGAAGGGTCTGTTTCCGTGCTGTACATCTCTCTGACTCTAAATGGGACTAGATTGGGGAGGATATCTGGGGCAGCATGGATGGGTTGGGCCGAAGGGTCTGTTTCCATGCTATACATCTCTAAATGGGACTAGATTAGGTTAGGATATCTGGGACAGCATGGACGGGTTGGGCTGAAGGGTCTGTTTCCGTGCTCTACATCTCGATGACGCCCCAGCCCAACTCTGGCATCTCCCCACTTTTGGAAGGAGGGGATTGCGAGGGGAGGAGGCGGGGGGTGGGGGGTAGGGGGCATGGAGATTCACCAAGATGCCGCCAGGGATGGAGAGGGACTGGGGAAGCTGGGGCTGGTTGGCACTGAGGGGGTTGGTCTGTTTCCGAAGGGCACAACTCGGATAACGCTGAAGTTCCGAGTTTGGCGAGGTGGTGGGAGGGGGTGCAGTCTCCCTCGTTGGACAGGAGGGGGCAATGTTGGACAGTATGGCACAGCCGTGGCCCGTCTCTGTCCAAAGTCACCAAAAAAAACCCAGAGAAAACAGCTGAATCAGCTTTCCTCAAAGTCATTTGCAAACATAGTCAACAAGTCACTATCAGTGCTGACCTTCGGGCTGCATTGAGCAACTCTGGGAGTACCTGGCATCAGCCCAGCTATATCTCTCTCTGTGCAACAATTCGTTCAGAAAATCCACGGTCACTAACAGCAGTCAGGGGATTTCCTGGGAACCCACCGCACTCTCTCAATGACCTGGCCATTTTTGCGAGTACAAACCTAGTGAGATTTCATCGCACTCCAGAAATGGGAGGATTAATTCTGTAGGAATGCACCCCAGCAGGATTCAAACAGTGCTGAGGGAGTGGGCACTGTCGGAGGGTCAGTGCTGTGGGAGCGGGCACTATCGGAGGGTCAGTGCTGAGGGAGTGGGCACTGTCAGAGGGTCAGTGCTGAGGGAGTGGGCACTGTCGGAGGGTCAGTGCTGTGGGAGCGGGCACTATCGGAGGGTCAGTGCTGAGGGAGTGGGTACTGTCGGAGGGTCAGTGCTGAGGGAGTGGACATGCCAATTACTCTGCACTTACTCCGAAGTAATGCATGTAAACTATACATCCCTGACATTACGGGAAATTTAGCAATTTCCCATGGCCAATCCACCCTAACCTGAACATCCCTGGGCACTGTGGGAAATTGTCCCATAGTGCCCACGGATGTGCAGGTTAGGGTGGATTAGCCATGGGAAATTGTCCCATAGTGCCCAGGGATGTGCAGGTTAGGGTGGATTGGCTATGGGATTTTGTCCCATAGTGCCCAGGGATGTGCAGGTTAGGGTGGATTGGCCATGGGGCAGTGTCCCATAGGGCCCAGGGATGTGCAGGTTAGGGTGGATTGGCCATGGGAAATTGTCCCATGGTGCCCAGGGTTGTGTAGGTTAGGGTGGATTGGCCATGGGTAATTGTCCCATAGTGCCCAGGGATGTGCAGGTTAGGGTGGATTGGCCATGGGAAATTGTCCCATAGTGCCCAGGGATGTACAGGTTAGGGTGGATTGGCCATGGGAAATTGTCCCATAGTCCCAAGGGATGTGTAGGTTAGGGTGGATTGGCCATGGGAAATTGTCCCATAGTGCCCAGGGATGTACAGGTTAGGGTGGATTGGCCATAGGAAATTGTCCCATAGTGCCCAGGGATGTACAGGTTAGGGTGGATTGGCCATGGGAAATTGTCCCATAGTGCCCAGGGATGTGCAGGTTAGGGTGGATTGGCCATGGGAAATTGTCCCATGGTGCCCAGGGATGTACAGGTTAGGGTGGATTGGCCATGGGAAATTGTCCCATAGTGCCCAGGGATGTACAGGTTAGGGTGGATTGGCCATGGGAAATTGTCCCATAGTGCCCAGGGATGTGCAGGTTAGGGTGGATTGGCCATGGGGCAGTGTCCCATAGGGCCCTGGGATGTGCAGGTTAGGGTGGATTGGCCATAGGAAATTGTCCCATAGTGCCCAGGGATGTGTAGGTTAGGGTGGATTGGCCATGGGAAATTGTCCCATAGTGCCCAGGGTTGTGTAGGTTAGGGTGGATTGGCCATGGGTAACTGTCCCATAGTGCCCAGGGATGTGCAGGTTAGGGTGGATTGGCCATGGGAAATTGTCCCATAGTGCCCAGGGATGTACAGGTTAGGGTGGATTGGCCATGGGAAATTGTCCCATAGTGCCCAGGGTTGTGTAGGTTAGGGTGGATTGGCCATGGGTAATTGTCCCATAGTGCCCAGGGATGTGCAGGTTTGGGTGGATTGGCCATGGGAAATTGTCCCATAGTGCCCAGGGATGTACAGGTTAGGGTGGATTGGCCATGGGTAATTGTCCCATAGTGCCCAGGGATGTGCAGGTTAGGGTGGATTGGCCATGGGAAATTGTCCCATAGTGCCCAGGGATGTGTAGGTTAGTGTGGATTGGCCATGGGAAATTGTCCCATAGTGCCCAGGGATGTACAGGTTAGGGTGGATTGGCCATGGGTAATTGTCCCATAGTGCCCAGGGATGTACAGGTTAGGGTGGATTGGCCATGGGTAATTGTCCCATAGTGCCCAGGGATGTGCAGGTTAGGGTGGATTGGCCATGGGTAATTGTCCCATAGTGCCCAGGGATGTGTAGGTTAGTGTGGATTGGCCATGGGAAATTGTCCCATAGTGCCCAGGGATGTACAGGTTAGGGTGGATTGGCCATGGGTAATTGTCCCATAGTGCCCAGGGATGTACAGGTTAGGGTGGATTGGCCATGGGTAATTGTCCCATAGTGCCCAGGGATGTGCAGGTTAGGGTGGAGTGGCCATGGGAAATTGTCCCATAGTGCCCAGGGATGTGCAGGTTAGGGTGGATTGGCCATGGGAAATTGTCTCATAGTGCCCAGGGATGTGCAGGTTAGGGTGGGATTGGCCATGGGAAATTGTCCCATAGTGCCCAGGGATGTGCAGGTTAGGGTGGGATTGGCCATGGGAAATTGTCCCATAGTGCCCAGGGATGTGCAGGTTAGGGTGGGATTGGCCATGGGTAATTGTCCCATAGTGGTTAGGTGCATTAGTCCGAGGGAATTGGGTCTGTGTGGGTTACTCTTCAGAGAACTGGTTGGGCCGAAGGGCCTGTTTCCACACTGTAGGTTATCTAATCTAACCAAAACTCCAGTACTCAGAGTACCGTAGCCTACCTACACTCCAACCTTGCAGCGCTTCCAGAGGGCAGCCCTACCTCAAACAATTAAATACAACACATGCCCCAAATATTTCTTAGCGATCACATCGAGAAGGACAAGTGGCAGCAGATACATGGGAACACCAATCCGCTCCCCTCTGCAAGTCCCCCTCCAAGCCCCTCACCGTCCTGACTTGGAAATGATAGGCCACGTTGTTTTAACCACCACCTGACAAATCAGCCAAAATAAACACCTCCCTCCAACAATCGCAACCTCTGGCAACGTCCCTGTATTTATATGTAAATAAATTATAACAGCAATGTGCATACCCCAGCGCGTTCCATTTTCCTGACTTACTGTGTGTTTTTATGTGGATCTTAGGATGTTGATGCTTTTACCTGATTCCTTTTCTGAGGAAGACCTTGATGTTCACCCAGGCCATGAGACGAAAGGAGCTGGAATTAGGCCATTCGGCCCATCGAGTGAAGAACTCAGTCACGATGGAGTGCGATTGTGCATACCTCTTAATTATCCAGAATATTGCTCAACAGTACACGGCCCCATTCGGTGCGAGTTAATAAAACTTTGCAATTTATTGTCATTCCTTCAGTGTTGCTGGGTCAAAATCCAGGAATTCCCTCCCAAAGGCATATTTTTCGGTCTTCCTGATAGCACCTGGACTGCAGTGGTTCAAGAAGGCTTCTCAACCCAACATTCTCAATGAGGGCAGCTAGCAATGGGGCAATAAATATTGAGATACCCTACCAGTGAGCGAGTTGAGGTAAAGGCAGCCTGGTGTCTCAGTGGTTAACGCGGCAGCCTCCCAGCACCAGAGAGCAGGGTTCGATTCCCGACTCAGGTGACTGTCTGTGTGGAGTCTGCACATTCTCCCCGTGTCTGCATGGGTTTCCTCCAAGTACTCCGGTTCCCTGCAGCAATCCAAAGATTTGCAGGTTAGGGTGGATTGGCCATGGGAAATTGCCCCATAGTGCCCAGGGATGTACAGGTGAGGGTGGATTGGCCATGGGAAATTGTCCCATAGTGCCCAGGGATGTGCAGGTGAGGGTGGATTGGCCATGGGAAATTGTCCCATAGTGCCCAGGGATGTGCAGGTTAGGGTGGATTGGCCATGGGAAATTGTCCCATAGTGCCCAGGGATGTGCAGGTTAGGGTGGATTGGCCATGGGAAATTGCCCCATAGTGCCCAGGGATGTGCAGGTTAGGGTGGATTGGCCATGGGGAATTGTCCCATAGTGCCCAGGGATGTGCAGGTTAGGGTGGATTGGCCATGGGGAATTGTCCCATAGTGCCCAGGGATGTGCAGGTTAGGGTGGGATTGACCAATGGGAAATTGTCCCATAGTGCCCAGGGATGTGCAGGTTAGGGTGGATTGGCCATGGGAAATTGTCCCATAGTGCCCAGGGATGTGCAGGTTAGGGTGGATTGGCCAATGGGAAATTGTCCCACAGTGCCCAGGGATGTGCAGGTTAGGGTGGATTGGCCATGGGAAATTGTCCCATAGTGCCCAGGGATGTACAGGTTAGGGTGGATTGGCCATGGGATATTGTCCCACAGTGCCCAGGGATGTGTAGGTTAGGGTGGATTGGCCATGGGAAATTGTCCCATAGTGTCCAGGGATGTGCAGGTTAGGGTGGATTGGCCGTGGGAAATTGTCCCATAGAGCCCAGGGATGTGCAGGTAAGTGTGGATTGGCCATGGGGAATTGTCCCATAGTGTTCAGTGATGTTAGGTTGGGTGCATTAGTCAGGGGTAAACGTCGAGTGATAGGGTACAGGGAATGGGTCTGGGTGGGTTACACTTCGGAGGGTCAGTGTGGACATGTTGGGCCGAAGGGCCTGTTGCCACGTTGCAGGGATTCTATGATCAAGCTGTCTCTGTGTGGGATGTCTGTAACCAAACCAGAACACAAACGCGGCATGTTTTCCTTCAGAGTTATAAAGTCTTTATTGAACATGAAACAATAAACATGCAGACACCAAACGTGAGCTATTTCTAATAGTATTTACAGTTCACACCCACCCTCCATCCAGGCCTACTCAGGGAATCTTGACAGCACAGCAGGAGGCCATTTGGCCCTTTGTGTCACTGCTAGCCCGGCCCTGGAGTGAAGCCACCGTTCGCAATTGCCTGCAAGCGAGGATTTAAAATGTGAACTTTGTCTGTTGTCAGAATATTATGTCGGTTTTTATTAACAACGAAATGGCCTTTCCAGTTAAAAACAACGCAACAAAATGGCTTCAAGATATGATCTGACTTTGTGGCCCGGAACTCGGGCTTTGCTGAATTAGCTGAATAGAAGATAAAGCTAACAGTGGAGTTTTTCATCAAATGAATTAATTGAACTCACCTTGAACTGACAATTTACGTAAAGCAAGAATATCCCAGGGGAATATCATTGGATTAGCCTGTTGTCAGTCAAATTACAGTTGGCAGGTCTTCTCTTGTAATCTAGGCTGTCCTGATTCTCGATAAACATATAACAATTGCTTTCTTGCTCAACTGTAACGGCGCAATTTCACCGGGGAGGACAGGAGCTTCAGCCTCTGTGATGCTGGACAGAGTTGTGTCAGGCCTATTCAGGCCTACTCGGGCCTACTCGGGCCTACTCAGGCCTACCCAGGCCTACTCAGGCCTATTAAGCCCTACTCAGGCCTATTCAGGCCTATTCAGGGAATGTTATCAGCACAGCAATTAAACTGAGGCAGACCGCATTCACACGATTCTTTGGACAGACCTCGAAACCGGGAGGACCTCCTTATCTTCACAAGGGCATCGTCCATCTTCATTCCCATCGAGACCACCCATTTTCTCACCTGCCACATGGCTCACCTCACTGATGAATGACCCCGTGTTTGCAGGGGATGGGGAAGTTAGTGCGAGCTGGGAAAGGGGTCCAACAGATCCCAATAGTCCATCCTGTCGGGGGGTCTCTTGGAAGCAAGGAGGGTAACACTGGATCTTTGATCCATTGGTCCGGCCAGACTATAGCCTCCCCACCTCCACCCAAGACAGGGAGAGGTTAAGAATTCATTAGAATCACTCAGGCCTCAGGGATATCCACTCGGCCGAATGGGGAAGTGCAGCATTCCTGCTGAACGCGGGGAATGGCTGAGCCATGACCGTCCAATGTGGGGAAGGAATGGAAGGCGGGTGGAAGTGTGGACCTCAATCACACGGGAAATTGTCCCATAGTGCCCAGGAATGTGCAGGTTAGGGTGGGATTGGCCATGGGGAATTGTCCCATAGTGCCCAGGGATGTGCAGGTTAGGGTGGATTGGCCATGGGGATTTGTCCCATAGTGCCCAGAGATGTGCAGGTTAGGGTGGATTGGCCATGGGGATTTGTCCCATAGTGCCCAGGGATGTGCAGGTTAGGGTGTATTGGCCATGGGGGTTTGTCCCATAGTGCCCAGGGATGTGCAGGTTAGGGTGGATTGGCCATGGGAAATTGTCCCATAGTGTCCAGGTATGTGCAGGTTAGGGTGGGATTGGCCATGGGAAATTGTCCCATAGTGCCCAGGGACGTGCAGGTTAGGGTGGATTGGCCATGGGAAATTGTCCCATAGTGTCCCAGGAATATGCAGGTTACGGTGGATTGGCCATGGGAAATTGTCCCATAGTGCCCAGGGATGTGCAGGTTAGGGTGGATTGGCCATGGGGATTTGTCCCATAGTGCCCAGGGATGTACAGGTTAGGGTGGATTGGCCATGGGAAATTGTCCCATAGTGCCCAGGGATGTGCAGGTTAGGGTGGATTGGCCATGGGAAATTGTCCCATAGTGCCCAGGGATGTGCTGGTTAGGGTGGATTGGCCATGGGAAATACTCTCATAGTGCCCAGGGATGTGCAGGTTAGGGTGGATTGGCCATGGGAAATTGTCCCATAGTGCCCAGGGATGTGCAGGTTAGGGTGGATTGGCCATGGGAAATTGTCCCATAGTGCCCAGGGATGTGCAGGTCAGGGTGGATTGGCCATGGGAAATTGTCCCATAGTGCCCAGGGATGTGCAGGTTAGGATGGATTGGCCATGGGAAATTGTCCCATAGTGTCCAGTGATGTGCAGGTTAGGGTGGATTGGCCATGGGGATTTGTCCCATAGTGCCCAGGGATGTACAGGTTAGGGTGGATTGGCCATGGGAAATTGTCCCATAGTGCCCAGGGATGTACAGGTTAGGGTGGATTGGCCATGGGAAATTGTCCCATAGTGCCCAGGGATGTGCAGGTTAGGGTGGATTGGCCATGGGAAATTGTCCCATAGTGCCCAGGAATGTGCAGGTTAGGGTGGGATTGGCCATGGGAAATTGTCCCATAGTGCCCAGGGATGTGCAGGTTAGGGTGGATTGGCCATGGGAAATTGTCCCATAGTGTTAGGTGCATTAGTCAGAGGGGCATGGGTCTGGGTGGGTTTCTCTTTGGAGGGTCGGTGTGGACTTATTGGGCCGAAGGGCCTGTTTCCACACTGTGGGGAATCTCAACCCTTCAAGACAACGGCCTCCCGGCAAATGCACTCTGCCCAGCCCAACCAAGTGAAAAACATCTGCATTGTCTCAGCAAACAGAAAAGGATCTTCCAAAATGCAATCATCTTGCAGAGATGGCGTGAGCATTAATTCACATCAGTTAATAACAGAGAGAGAGAGAATTTGTTCATTCTGAGTCTGACCGGTGAGAGTCGGGGAAAGTAGCTGCTCAGTTTGTCTTCAGGTTACTCACGGATATCGTATCAGACAGTGTTCTGAGATTTGGCCCACACATATCCCGCTGCTCCTGCAGCTGACCAGTCGGGGAGCTGAAAGGATCGAGGGATGGGCAAATTATTGGGGTGTTCCCTCCTGTGCCGATTAGGGAGGTACAGAGATCGTTGCCGGGAAACCATCCCCTCCGAAGTTCGGTCCTTTGTGCTGTCGTTCTGCAATAGCCAACTCGGACACAGGGTTGGTGGGGGTGGGGGGAGGGTCTTGGGACGTCGTGCAAATCGATAGGAAGGGTGCGAGACCAGTCCGTCTTCAAACTGACCTCCCGGTCTTGGTCTGGCCGTGGCGCAGGCGATTGGGGTCAGTGCACGCCCCCTTTCCCCACCCCCCTCCAACCCCGTTCGACGTCCAGGGTGGCTCCCCAGGCAACTCGATCTTGAAAGCGCCCATCCCCTCCGGAACTTTCTCCCAGCTCCCTGCGCCTGCAACAGAGAGGGGCGAGAGAAGTAAGCGATAAAGGAAAGGGGAAGTGAATGAAGGTGTGGGGAATGGAGGGGTGCTTCGGGGGTGAGGGCAGCAGGAATTAACAACAGAACCGTATCAGCTAAACCGTGAGAGGTCACTGAGGTCTGAGATCCAGACTCCCAATGGGCCATTCGGCCCATCGAGTCCACACCGACCCTCTGAAAACCATCCCACCCGAGTCCACTTCCCTGTCCCATAGTGCCCAGGGATGTGCAGGTTAGGGTGGGATTGGCCATGGGAAATTGTCCCATAGTGCCCAGGGATGTGCAGGTTAGGGTGGGTTGGCCATGGGAAATTGTCCCATAGTGCCCAGGGATGTGCAGGTTAGGGTGGATTGGCCATGGGAAATTGTCCCATAGTGCCCAGGGATGTGCAGGTTAGGGTGGGATTGGTCATGGGAAATTGTCCCATGGTGCCCAGGGATGTGCAGGTTAGGGTGGGATTGGCCATGGGAAATTGTCCCATAGTGCCCAGGGATTTGCAGGTTAGGGTGGATTGGCCATGGGAAATTGTCCCATAGTGCCCAGGGATGTGCAGGTTAGGGTGGGATTGGTCATGGGAAATTGTCCCATGGTGCCCAGGGATGTGCAGGTTAGGGTGGATTGGCCATGGGAAATTGTCCCATAGTGCCCAGGGATGTGCAGGTTAGGGTGGGACTGGCCATGGGAAATTGTCCCATAGTGCCCAGGGATGTGCAGGTTAGGGTGGATTAGTCAGGGGTAAATGTAGAGTAATGGAGTTGGGTGATGGGTATGGCTGGGATTCTTTTTGGAGAATCGGCATGGACTTGTCGGGCCGAAGGGCCTGTTTCCCTAGTGTTGGCATTCTAAGCTGTTTGGTGAGGCTTGATTAGTGTAATATCTGGAAAGAGGAGCTGTCTGATGACTCAGTGTTGGACTTTGCTGAAGGGTCAGATAGATTAGAGTGGTGCTGGAGAGGCACAGCAGGTCAGGCATCATCCGAGGGACACGAGAGGCCTCAGACTGATTGGAACACAGAAAACCCTGACAGGGTCTGACAGACGAAATGTGAAAAGGGTCTTTCTTTTTGTGGGAATATCTAGACAAGACATCACGCGCTTAACAATGGAGATACAGAGAATTCTTTCCTCATCGAATCTTTGGAATTCTCCTCCTCAAAACCCCTACAATACGAGGCGGATAGAATAAGCCACAGGACGGTGGTTACCAGAGGCAGGTAATCTGAACAGCGACATTGAGAGAGACGTGTTCAAGGAACCGTGTGGCCTATACACCTCCTCCGAATGTGTTCGAGGGAAGTAAACTTATCATGTCCCCACATCAGGCGGTGGATTTCACCAGACAGTCAGCACTCTTTAGACAGGAGCGTCAGAGGGTGAGGGGTGACCTTATAGAGGTTTATAAAACCATGTGGGGCATGGATAGGGCAAATAGACAAAGTCTTTTCCCCCTGGGGTGGGGGAGTCCAGAACTAGAGGGGCATAGGTTTAGGGTGAGAAGGGAAAGGGACCTAAGGGGTAACTTTTTCCCCCAGAGGGTGGTGCGTGTCTGGAATGAGCTGCCAGAGGAAGTGGTGGGGGCTGGTACAATGACAGCATTTAAAAGGTGGATGGGGACATGAATAGGAAGGGTTTAGAGGGAGATGGGCCAAGTGCTGGCACATGGGACTAGATTAGGTTAGGATATCTGGGACAGCATGGACGGGTTGGGCCGAAGGGCCTGTTTCTGTGCTGTACATCTCTAAATGGGCCTAGATTAGGTTAGGATATCTGGGACAGCATGGACAGGTTGGGCCGAAGGGCCTGTTTCCGTGCTGTACATCTCCCTGACTCTAAATGGGACTAGATTAGGTTAGGATATCTGGGACAGCATGGACGGTTTGGGCCGAAGGGCCTGTTTCCATGCTGTTCATCTCTCTGACTCTAAATGGGACTAGATTAGGTTAGGATATCTGGGACAGCATGGACGGTTTGGGCCGAAGGGCCTGTTTCCATGCTGTTCATCTCTCTGACTCTAAATGGGACTAGATTAGGTTAGGATATCTGGGACAGCATGGACGGGTTGGGCTGTTTCCGTGCCGTACATCCCTCTCTGTGACTCTAAGGTCAGGAAGTCGGGCAACTCCATGGCAACTTCTGATGGGACAGGGATTGAACCCATGCTGTTGGCCATCACAAGCCAACCAACTGAGCTGTTATGTCTCCCTTTGCAGAGATTGGGCACTCCGTGTACAAATGTTCATGATAAATGTATAAACGACTTGGTTGGAAGTATAGGTGGGTGGTTTGCAGATAACACAAAGATCAGAGACGTTGTGGATCATGTAGGGTTTGCCAAAGGATCCAGTGGGACTTGGATCAGTTGCATGGAGGAATGGCGGATGGAGTTTAATCCGGGTGAGTGTGAGGGGCTGCACTTTGGGAGATCCAACGTTCAGGGAAAATATACAGTTCGTGGCACGACTCTGAATAACACAGCTCCCAGAAAGTGAGAAGAAAAGGGTGGTTAAGAAGGCCTGTATTGGTCAGGGAGTGTGTCGTGTTGCAGACTGATCAGAATTTGGTTCGGCCACACTTACTGCGTTGAAGTCCGGCCAGCACATTACAGGGAGGCTTTGGAGAAGTGGGGGCGGAAGAGGTTTACCAGGACGCTGCCTGGATTCGAGGGTGTGAACTTTCGGGAGAGGCTGGGAAAACTCAGGTTGCTTTCTCTGGAGGCTGAGGTGGGGGGGTGGACTTGAAAGATAAAATTGTGAGATGCATTGGTCGGGTTAACGGTCAGAAACCTAACCCCCTCAAAGTTGAAATGTCTAAAACTGCAGAGCGTACATTTAAAGTGATAAGCAGAACATTTAAAGGAGATGTGCGGGGAAGGGTATATTACCCAGAGAGGGGTAGGAGTCTGGAAAGCGCTGCTCAGGGTGATGGTGGGGGCAGGTATGATAGGGGACCTTTGGGATAAGCACATGAATATGTCAGGAATGGAGAGATATGGACCATTCCTGATGAAAGGCTAATGCCCGAAACATTGATTAGAACATCAAACATTGGAGAGTACAGCACAGAACAGGCCCACAATGTTGTGCTGAGATTTAATCCTAATGTAAAATATAGTAACTTAACCTACGCACCCCTCAACTCTCTGCTATCCATGTACATGGCCACCAGTCGCTTAAATGTCCCCAATGACTCTGTTTCCACCACCACCGCTGGGAACACATTCCATACATTCACAACTCTCTGTGTAATGAACCTACCTCTGACGTCCCCTTGATACCTTCCTCCTAATATCTTCAAACTCTGTCCCCTCGTACCGGTCCATCCTGCCCTGGGGAAAGTCTCTGGCTATTGACTCTATCCACGCCTCTCATTACCTTGTACACCTCGATCAGGTCTCCTCTCTTCCTCCTTCTCTCAGAGAGAAAAGTCCGAGCTTATTCAACCTTCCTTCATAAGGTAAGCCCTCCAGTCCAGGCAGCATCCTGGTCAACCTCCCTTGCCCCCCTCTCCAAAGTCTCTGTATTTTTCCTATAGTAGGGTGACCCGAACGGGACACAATATTCCAAGGGTGGTCTCACCAGGGGCTTGTAGAGCTGGAGCAAAACCTCGCGGCTCTTAAACTCGATCCCCCCTGTTAATGAAAGCCAAAACGCTATCTGCTTTCTTAACAACTTGGGTGGCAGCTATGTCTCTCCTGCCCCTCGGACGCTGCCTGGCCAGGCTGCGCTTTTCCAGCACCACACTCTCGACTCTGGTCTCCAGCGTCTGCCGTCCGCACTCTCTCCAAGTGCAGGGAGCAGGGACGGGTGTCACTTGGGCTTCACGTTCAGCACAACGTCGAGGGCTGAATGGCCTGTTCCTGTGCTGTACTGTTCTACCCTCTCCATTCTAAACTCAACCAACGAAATTAAGTTGATTGTTCGGGAAGGTTTCTCAATGCCACGGGGTCAAATTCGGTACCTTTGGATTTATCCCGAGGACCAAGAGAGAACAAGACTTTGGCAAGTCATACTGCTTGGCAGCAAAATCATTTATTTCTGCTTTTATTCTTCCATGGGATGTGGGTATCGCTGCCTGTGGCAGTGTAGATTGACCATGCCTAATGGCCTCAGAGAGTACAACATAGTACAGAGAACGTAGGACAGCACAGCGCAAAGCCTCCATGTTGTGTCCCCCTGTGGACTAATCTAAGCCCATCCCCCTGCCCTATCCCGTTACCATCCATGCGCTTATCTAAGGATTGTTTAAATCTCCCTAATGTGGCTGAGTTGACTACATTAGCAGGTAGAGCATTCCACGCCCTTACCACTCTCTGAGTAAAGAACCTATCTCTGACATAAATCTTCGAGGAGAAGCCCTGATGAAGGGCTTATGCCCGAAACGTCGAATTTCCTGCTCCTTGGGTGCTGCCTGACCTGCTGCGCTTTTCCAGCAACACATTTTCAGCTCTGACATAAATCTGTCATCCCCTCAATTAACAGCTCTGCACCCTCATACAAGCCAACCTCATCATCCCAGGAAAAAGACTCTCGCTGTCCCAGATATCCTAACCTAATCTAGTCCCATGTGCCAGCACTTGGCCCATCTCCCTCTAACCCCTTCCTATTCATGTCCCCATCCACCTTTTAAATGCTGTCATTGTACCAGCCCCCACCACTTCCTCTGGCAGCTCATTCCATACACGTACCACCCTCTGGGGGAAAAAGTTACCCCTTAGGTCCCTTTCCCCTCTCACCCTAAACCTATGCCCCTCTAGTTCTGGACTCCCCCATCCCAGGGAAAAGACTTTGTCTATTTACCCTATCCATGCCCCTCATGATTTTATAAACCTCTATAAGGTCACCCCTCAGCCTCCGACGCTCCAGGGAAAACAGCCCCAGCCTGTTCAGCCTCTCCCTGTAGCTCAGACCCTCCAACCCTGGCAACATCCTTGTAAATCTTTTCTGAACCCTTTCAAGTTTCACAACATCTTTCCGATAGGAAGGAGACCAGAATTGCACACAATATTCCAACAGTGGCCTAACCAATGTCCTGTACAGCCGCAACATGACCCTCCCAACTCCTGTACTCAATACTCTGACCAATAAAGGAAAACAATACTAAACGCTGCCCTCACTTTATATAGGTTCTTGAAATCCCCCACACCAAGGCAAATGCCGTTCACGTCGTATGTATCCAGCATGATGGAGGGTCAGTGCTGAGGGAGTGCTGCACTGTCAGAGGGTCAGTGCTGAGGGAGTGGACACTGTCGGAGGGTCAGTGCTGAGGGAGTACCGCACTGTCGGAAGGTCAGTGCTGAGGGAGTGCCGCACTGTCGGAGAGTCAGTGTTGAGGGAGCGAGCACTGTCAGAGGGTCAGTGCTGAGGGAGTGGGCAGTGTCGGAGAGTCAGTGCTGAGGGAGTGGGCACTGTCGGAGGGTCAGTGCTGAGGGAGCGGGCACTATCGGAGGGTCAGTGCTGAGGGAGCGGGCACTGTCGGAGGGTCAGTGCTGAGGGAGTGAGCACTGTCGGAGGGTTGGTGCTGAGGGAGTGGGCACTGTCGGAAGGTCGGTGCTGAGGGAGTGGGCACTGTCGGAGGGTCAGTGCTGAGGGTGTGGGCACTGTCGGAAGGTCAGTGCTGAGGGAGTGGGCACTGTCGGAGGGTCAGTGCTGAGGGAGTGGGCACTGTCGGAGGGTCAGTGCTGAGGGAGTGGGCACTATCGGAGTGTCAGTGCTGAGGGAGTGGGCACTGTCGGAGGGTCAGTGCTGAGGGAGTGGGCACTATCGGAGGGTCAGCGAGCTAAATCTGATCCAGTCCGGCCTTGCCTTCAGGCTTCAGAGTTTTGGGTCTCCCTTGCATCAACCTGAGTGAGGGAAAACCATTGAAGTAAGACCCTAGTGACCTTGGCCTCGTAGCAGACTCCATGGAAAAGGCATCATGCTCTCGTAGACAGAACTAGCAGAGCAGAGAGCCAGCAGACGGGAGATATCCGAGGAGCTGGGAACGTTTTGCCGAGGGCAGGGTTAGCGACGGGGAATGGCAATTGAGGTGTTTGCAACCCTGAAGGGTTTGACCCCCCCTGAGTGAACACGGGCTACATGGACACAATGGATGGGGATCACCCAGCGCTGGAAGGGTGCAGGCTGGAAATCGGTTTCGTGTGTGGGGTTGGTCGGGGTCCCACAGCCCTTTCCAAAGTCCTGTGATTGTCCGTACTCACCCCACCTGGGAGGAGGGCTGTGGATCTATAGCCGTTGGCCGTGGGTGTCGAAGAAATCGTAATCACTGTCCGAAGAATTGTCGCGGAGATTGAGCGGGGCGTTGGCCCTTCGTTCTAAAGCTGTTGAGAAACAGGATTGTTATTAATGAAGTTGGAACATAGGACATAGAAAAGTGCCTCACGGAACAGGCCCTTGGGACCACGATGTTGTACTGAGATTTAATTCTAATGTAAAATATAATAACTTAACCTACGCACCTCCTCAGCTCACTGCTATCCCTGTACATGTCCATCAGTCGCTTAAATGTTCCCAATGATTCTGCTCCCACCACCACCGCTGGGAACACATTCCATACATTCACAACTCTCTGCGTAAAGAACCTACCTCTGACGTCCCCTTGATACCTTCCTCCTAATATCTTCAAACTATGTCCCCTCGTACTGGTCCATCCTGCCCTGGGGAAAGGTCTCTGGCTATTGACTCTATCCACGCCTCCCATTACCTTGTACACCTCGATCAGGTCTCCTCTCTCTCCCTCCTCCTCTCCAGAGAGAAAAGTCCGAGCTTATTCAACCTCTCTTCATAAGGCAAGCCCTCCAGTCCAGGCAGCATCCTGGTCAACCTCCCTTGCCCCCCTCTCCAAAGCCTCTGTACCTTTCCTATAGCAACCAGAACTGGACACAATATTCCAAGTGTGGCCTCACCAGGGACTTGTAGAGCTGCAGCAAAACCTCGCGGCTCTTAAACTCGATCCCCCTGTTAATGAAAGCCAAAACACCGTATGCTTTCTTAACAACCCTGTCCACTTGGGTGGCAACTCTGAGGGATGTATGTACTTGCACACCCAGATCCCTCTGTCCCTCCACACTGCCAAGAATCCTGTCTTTAATCCTATATTCAGCATTCGAGTTGTCCTTCCAAAACGCATCACTTCGCATTTATCCAGGTTGAACTCCATCTGCCACTTCTCAGCCCAGCTCTACATCCTGTCTATGTCTGCACCCTGCAGTAGACCGCTATACTATCGGCGACACCTCCAACCTTTGAGTCATCTGCAAATTTACTAACCCACCCCTCAACCTCCTCATCCAAGTCATTTATAAAAACTACAAAGAGCAGAGGCCCAAGAACAGAGCCCTGTGGAACCCCACTCCACACTGACCTCCAGGCAGAATACTTTCCATCTACAACCACTCTCTGCCTTCTGTCAGCTAACCAATTCTGAATCCAGATAGCCAAATCTCCCTGTATCCCATCCCTCCTGACTTTATGAATGAGCCTACCATGGGGAACCTTATCAAATGCCTTGCTGAGGTTCACATACACCGCATCCACTGCTCAACCATCGTCGACCTGCCTTGTCACCTCCTCAAAGAACTCAATAAGATTTGGGAGGCATGACCTGCCCCTCACAAAGCCATGCTGACTCCCTTTAATCACACTATGCTTTTCCAAATAGCCATAAATCCTATCCCACAGAATTCTTTCCCCCAATTTGCTGACCACAGACGTAAGACTGACTGCTCTGTAATTACCAGGGATTTCCCAATTACCCTTCTTGAAAAGAGGAACAACATTCACCTCCTTCCAATGCTCCGGTACGACTCCTGTGGAGAGTGAGGAGGCAAATATCCTCACCAGCGGCTTAGCAACCTCCTTTCTCACGTCCCGGAGCAGCCTAGGGTAAATCTGGTCCGGCCCTGGGCTCTTCTCGATCTTAATGTTGTCCAACTTCACCAACAAGGTAAAGGGAAACCATGTTCTGAAGCAAGACCTCACCTTTTCCCGAATTTCATGGAGTGCCGCACTGTCGGAGTGTCAGTGCTGAGGGAGTGGGCACTGTCGGAGTGTCAGTGCTGAGGGAGTGGGCCCTGTCGGAGGGTCAGTGCTGAGGGAGTGCCGCACTGTCGGAGTGTCAGTGCTGAGGGAGTGGGCACTGTCGGAGTGTCAGTGCTGAGGGAGTGGCCACTGTCGGAGTGTCAGTGCTGAGGGAGTGGGCCCTGTCGGAGGGTCAGTGCTGAGGGAGTGGGCACTGTCAGAGGGTCAGTGCTGAGGGAGTGTGCACTGTCGGAGGGTCAGTGCTGAGGGAGTGGGCACTGTCGGAGGGTCAGTGCTGAGGGAGTGCCGCACTGTCGGGGGGTCAGTGCTGAGGGAGTGGGCACTGTCGGAGGGTCAGTGCTGAGGGAGTGGGCACTGTCGGAGGGTCAGTGCTGAGGGAGTGGACACTGTCGGGGGGTCAGTGCTGAGGGAGTGGGCACTGTCGGAGTGTCAGTGCTGAGGGAGTGCGCCCTGTCGGAGGGTCAGTGCTGAGGGAGTGGGCACTGTCAGAGGGTCAGTGCTGAGGGAGTGGGCACTGTCGGAGGGTCAGTGCTGAGGGAGTGGGCACTGTTGGAGGGTCAGTGCTGAGGGAGTGGGTACTGTCGGAGGGTCAGTGCTGAGGGAGCGGGCACTGTCAGAGGGTCAGTGCTGAGGGAGTGGGTACTGTCAGAGGGTCAGTGCTGAGGGAGTGGGCACTGTCGGAGGGTCAGTGCTGAGGGAGTGGGCACTGTCGGAGGGTCAGTGCAGAGGGAGTGGGCACTGTCAGAGGGTCAGTGCTGAGGGAGTGGGCACTGTCGGAGAGTCAGTCCTGAGGGAGTGTGCACTGTTGGAGGGTCAGTGCTGAGGGAGTGTGCACTGTTGGAGGGTCAGTGCTGAGGGAGTGCCGCCCTGTCAGAGGGTCAGTGCTGAGGGAGTGGGTACTGTCGGAGGGTCAGTGCTGAGGGAGTGGACACTGTCAGAGGGTCAGTACTGAGGGAGTACCACGCTGTTGGAGGGTCAGTGCATAGGGAGTGGGCACTGTCGGAGGGTCAGTACTGAGGGAGTGCCGCACTGTCGGAGGGTCAGTGCTGAGGGAGTGGGCACTGTCGGAGGGTCAGTGCTGAGGGAGTGGGCACTGTCGGGGGGTCAGTGCTGAGGGAGTGGGCACTGTCGGAGGGTCAGTGCTGAGGGAGTGGGCACTGTCGGAGGGTCAGTGCTGAGGGAGTACCGTGCTGCTGGAAGGCTACAGGATGTTCTGACTTTGTGAACGTTGATGTGGAAACATCTCTCCTGTCCCCAGCCTGTGTCGTTACCTGGATAGGCAGACAGTGTGTCTTTCGGCGGTCCGTCTGTGTACACGTTGCTGCTCGCACTCTGGGAGGACACTGGTCTGAAGTTGGCGTTGTTGTTTCGATGGAAGGAGACTTGTCAAATAAAACGCAGAAAGAAATGTTTAGCGCCTGACTAAATCTGCTGAGTTATTGTTTCTGCTGGAGTTGGTGGGAGCATATTCTTCGGATGAGGGGAACATTGGCTAGCCCAGCATTTAATGCCTGTCCCTAATTACCCCAGAGGTCAGTTAAGAGTCAACCCCATTCCTGTGGGTCTGGAGTCGCATGTAGGCCCAGACCAAATACGGATGACAGTTTCCTTCCCTTAAGGACAGTAGTGAACCAGACAGTGTTTTCCAACATGGCCACCACGTGAGTGCTCATTCCCAATTTTAATGGAACCCAAATTCCACCATCTGCCGTGGCGAGAGTCCCCAGGACATTACCTAGATTCACAGTCCAGCCATAGTACCACTGGGCTATCCGCTCCACCCCACCCCTGCAGGAAGAGATGTAGGCCATTTGGCCCCTCCAGTACTGTGGGATACTGTTGACGAGTGTGTACTGGAGGTCTACTGTCCTTCAGCACACACCTCCTGGGCTGGGTCTGGGACACAGCGTTGTGGGGAATGTTGCAGTGGGAGGGAAGTCATTAAAGCTCACAAAACATCGGCTCCAGGTTTTCACCGGATGCACACTAGGAGTTGCAGATTAAGTTCAGAAGAGAGCTCTGCAGTAGTCTATCCTTTCCCACTCATCATTGGGTTTGGGATCAGAGAATTCTCTCAGACGACTCTTACCCAGTGGCACCTAGTCTTAATACATCGAGATTCAATTTGGCATGGTCTCTTCCCTGGAGCGTCAGAGGTTGATAATATCACGAGGGGCATGGATAGGATAAATAGATAAAGAGACCTTGGAGTGCAGGTTCATAGCTCCTTGAAAGTGGAGTCGCAGGTAGATAGGATAGTGAAGGCAGCGTTTGGTATGCTTTCCTTTATTGGTCAGAGTATTGAGTACAGGAGTTGGGAGGTCATGTTGCAGCTGTACAGGACATTGGTTAGGCCACTGTTGGAATATTGGGTGCAGTTCTGGTCTCCTTCCTATCGGAAAGATGTTGTGAAACTTGAAAGGGTTCAGAAAAGATTTACAAGGATGTTGCCAGGGTTGGAGGGTCTGAGCTACAGGGAGAGGCTGAACAGGCTGGGGCTGTTTTCCCTGGAGTGTCGGAGGTTGAGGGGTGACCTTATCAAGGTTTACAAAATTATGAGGGGCATGGATAGGATAAATAGACAAAGTCTTTTCCCCCTGGGGTGGGGGGAGTCCAGAACTAGAGGGGCATAGGTTTAGGGTGAGAGGGGAAAGGGACCTAAGGGGTAACTTTTTCCCCCAGAGGGTGGTACGTGTATGGGATGAGCTGCCAGAGGAAGTGGTGGGGGCTGGTACAATGACAGCATTTAAAAGGTGGATGGGGACATGAATAGGAAGGGTTTAGAGGGAGATGGGTCAAGTGCTGGCACATGGGACTAGATTAGGTTAGGATATCTGGGACAGCATGGACGGGTTGGGCTGAAGGGTCTGTTTCCGCGCTGTATATCTCTCTGACTCTAAATGGGACTAGATTAGGTTAGGATATCTGGGTCAGCATGGACGGGCTGGGCCGAAGGGCCTGTTTCTGTTCTGTACATCTCTCTGACTCTAAATGGGACGAGATTAGGTTAGGGTATCTGGGACAGCATGGACGGGTTGGGCCGAAGGGCCTGTTTCTGTGCTGTACACCTCTCTGACTCTAATTAGGATTAGATTAGGCTAGGATATCTGGGACAGCATGGACGGGTTGGGCCGAAGGGCCTGTTTCTGTGGTGTACATCTCTCTGACTCTAAATGGGACTAGATTAGGTTAGGATATCTGGGACAGCATGGATGGGTTGGGCCGATGGGTCTGTTTCCGCACTGTACATCTCTCTGACTCTAAATGGGACTAGATTAGGTTAGGATATCTGGGACAGCACGGACGGGTTGGGCCGAATGGTCTGTTTCTGTGGTGTACAAGTCTCTGGCTGTATCTGGGTGATATATCACGTGGTTGCAGTGAATCTCACCCCCTCTATAAAGGAGATCAAATCTCTGAACTCAACAAACAGAATATCTTTTGAGTGAGTTATTTTGCCCCTTTCAAGGCTCCAGCCAGTCCCTTGTTACGGAGGGTTTCAGTTTGTGAGCAGATTCATAAACGCAGTATAAAATATAAAAGTCTTCCTGATGAAGGGCTTTTGCCCGAAATATTGATTTTCCCGCTCCTCGGATGCTGCCTGACCTGCTGTGCTTTTCCAGCACCACTCTGATCTTGTGTCTAATCTCCAACAGTGCCCGATAATGCAGTCGTTCGTAAGTACAGGAAAATCATCACGCTAATGAACCTGAAATTTCAGCTTAATATTGGATCTCATCTGTCACCAAGAGCATGAAGACATGGGAGCAGAACTGGGTGATTTGACCCATGGTGTGGTCTCTCCTTACCTGCATGGCTCGCTGCTCCTGTGGGTCCAATCCACTGGCGCTGAGTCTGCTTACGCTGGAACACTGCGTCCAGGAAAAGAGTTGGAGAGATTTAATTAACCTCTTGGACAGTATCAGACCAGGAGAGTGAATGCGCGTGTCTGTCAATGGGCTGTGGACATGAAAATGTTGGTGCAGTCCTTTTCCCAGAATCCTGGGCCTAGAATTCTGCAGAGAATTTTCCAATAAAGCGTTAGGCGGGATTACTGTCAGTTCCACAATAATTTCGAGGTTTTGCACAGCTAAAATTCGTTTCTTAGGAATCGTGTATCTCTGTACTGCTGATTGGGTTCCTCGGGGTGTTCCCATGGTGGCCCGGTGATACAATGGCACCAGGGACCCAGGACCATTCTCATCCATGGGTGGCGTTTGGACATTCTATCCCCGAGTCTGTGTGGGTTTCCTCCGGGTGCTCTGGTTTCCTCCCACAGTGCAAAGATGTGAAGGTTACGATGGGTTGGCTGTGCTAAATTGTCCCATAGTGCCCAGGGATGTGCAGGTTAGGGTGGGATTGGCCATGGGAAATTGTACCATAGTGTCCAGGGATGTGCAGGTTAGGGTGGATTGGCCATGGGAAATTGTCCCATAGTGCCCAGGGATGTGCAGGTTAGGGTGGATTGGCCATGGGAAATTGTCCCATAGTGCCCAGGGATGTGCAGGTTAGGGTGGATTGGCCATGGGAAATTGTCCCATAGTGCCCAGGAATGTACAGGTTAGGGTAGATTGGCCATGGGAAATTGTCCCATAGTGCCCAGGGATGTGCAGGTTAGGGTGGGATTGGCCATGGGAAATTGTCCCATAGTGTCCAGGGATGTGCAGGTTAGGGTGGATTGGCCATATGAAATTGTCCCATAGTGTCCCAGGGATGTGCAGGTTTGGGTGGATTGGTCATGGGAAATTGTCCGATAGTGCCCAGGGATGTGCAGGTTAGGGTGGATTGGCCATGGGAAATTGTCCCATAGTGCCCAGGGATGTGCAGGTTAGGGTGGGTTGGCCATGGGAAATTGTCCCATAGTGCCCAGGGATGTGCAGGTTAGGGTGGGTTGGCCGTGGGAAATTGTCCCATAGTGCCCAGGGATGTGCAGGTTAGGGTGGGATTGGCCATGGGAAATTGTCCCATAGTGCCCAGGGATGTGCAGGTTAGGGTGGGATTGGCCATGGGAAATTGTCCCATAGTGTCCTATGTTATGTGCCAAAGTCAGGGGTAAATGTAGAGTAATAGGGTAGGGGAATAGATCTGGATGGATTCCTGTTCAGCTCAGGGGGAGGGTGGGGTGGGTGCTCAGTGAGGACATGTTGGGCTGAATGGCTGTTTTCCATACTGTAGGGATTCTCTTGTATGATTTTTATTAATCAATATTTTACCTTTGATTTCATCTGATTTTTGAGTGTCACATGTACCTAAGTACAGTGAAAAGTTTTGTTTTGTCTGTTGTACAGGCAGATCATACTGTTCAAAGATCATTGGATGATAGGAGTAACAGGAATGCAGAGTACTGGGCTAATGGTAAGATTCTTGGGAGTGTGGGTGAGCAGAGAGATCTCGGTGTCCAGGTACACAGATCCCTGAAAGTTGCCACCCAGATTGACGGGGTTGTTAAGAATGTATACGGTGTGTTAGCTTTTGTTGGGAGAGGGATTGAGTTCCGGAACCAGGGGGTTATGCTGCAGCTGTACAAAGCTCTGGGACGGCCGCACTCGGAGTATTGTGTACAGTTCCGGTCACCGCATCATGGGAAGGACGTGGAAGCTTTGGAAAGGGTGCAGAGGGGATTTACCAGGATGTTGCCTGGTCTGGAGGGAAGGAGTTACGAGGAAAGGCTGAGGGACTTGAGGCTGTTCTCGTCAGAGAGAAGAAGGTTGAGAGGTGACTTAACAGAGACATACAAGATAATCAGAGGGTTAGATAGGGTGGGCAGGGAGAGCCTTTTTCCAAGTATGGGGACGGCAAACATGAGGGGACATAGCTTTAAATTGAGGGGTGATAGATATAGGACAGATGTCAGAGGGAGTTTCTTTACTCAGAGAGTAGTAAGGGGATGGAATGCTTTGTCTGCAACGGTGGTAAATTCGCCAAGTTTAAGGGCATTTAAGTTGACATTGGACAGGCAAATGGACGTACATGGAATAGTGTAGGTGAGATGGGCTTCAGATTGGTGTGACAGGGCAGCGCAACATCGAGGGCCGAAGGGCCTCTACTGTGCTGTAATGTTCTATGACAGGGAGAGCCTTTTTCCTTGATTGGTGACGGTGAGCACGAGGGTGCATAGCTTTAAACTGAGGGGGGGGGGTGATGGATGTAGGACAGATTTCAGAGGGAGTTTCTTTACTCAGAGAGTAGTAGGTGCTGCCTGTAACAGTAGGAGACTCGTCAAGTTTAAGGGCTATTGGATAGACACCCTGGAGAGGAATGGGATAGTGTAGGTTAGACGGGCTTCAGATTGGTTCCTCGGGTCAGCACAACATCGAGGGGCCAAAAGGCCTGTCCTGAGCTGGAATGGTCTGTGTTCTGTACGACAGAGTGAGGAATACAAAGATACACAATAAAATCTAGACCACCGTTAGATTTGAAGTTTGAGAGGTCCATTCAGGAGTTTTCTAGCAGTTCCCTGGATTCAAGCAGGAATTTTCAAACATCTTCCCAGATATGTTCTTGCCACATCTGATCTCAAAGAACAAAACTTTGAATGGTACGTTGGCCTCCGCAGTGCGAGGATTGGAACACAGGAGCAGGGACGTCCAGGGTGAGACCACCCGTGGAGTATTGGGTGCAGCCTGGGGGTCTCCGGAAGGATGGAGGGAGAGGGGATGCAGCGAAGGGTTCCTGGGACTGATTCCCAGAGCTGACAAACGGAGAGAGACTGTGGGACACCAACACCACCTCCCCGCTGCGAGTTCCCCTCCGAACCCCTCACTCAGAAATCTATCGGCTGTTCCTTCCTGGGTCAGAATCCCGGGATTCCCTCCCTCAGGGAACATTGTGGGTCTACCCTACAGCACGTGGACTGTAGCAGGGTCAAGAAGTCCGCTCACCCCCACACTCTCGGGGTGTGGGGGGCGGGCAACTAGGGACGGGGGCAATAAATACCGGGCACAGCCAGTAACGCCCACCCCCCCACTCCCCCCACCAAGTTCCACTTTTAATTCTAACAGTTCACTGGGCGAGAGGGGGAGTGGAATCTCATGGAAACCTGGAACATTGTACCAGGATGAGTCGGAATGACACAGGAAGGATGTTCCTAATGACCAGTGTGTCCAGAACCGAAGGCTAGGGGTGGGGGTCACAGTTTAAGGATGCAGCGTTGGCCATTTGGGAGGGAGATGAGCGGAAATGTCTTCACCCAGAGAGTGGGGGCCCTACAATACGGAAAACAACTGAGGCCAAAACAGAGTGTTTCCAAGAAGGATTTGGATGTAGCTCTTAGGGCTAAAGGGATTAACAGGTTTGGGAGTGGGTGGGAGAAAGCAGGAACACGGGGCTGAGTTGGACAATCAGCCATGATCATATTACATGAGAGAGCAGGATTGAAGGGCCGAATGGCCTGTTCCTGCTCCTGTGTCCTGATGCATGTTGCCCCTGCAGGAGCCTGTGTCAATGCACACGTGTGTGTACCTGTGTTAATGCACACGTGTGTGTACCTATGTCAATGTCTCTTGCACACTTACATACACATGCAGGTGTGTGAATGTGTGTGTGCGCGCGTGTCTGAGTGTGTGTGTGTGTGTGTCTGAGTGTGTGCATGCGTCTGAGTGTGTGAGTGTGAGTGTGCGAGTGTGTGCATGTCTGAGTGTGAGCGTGCGTGCGTGTGCGAGTGTGTGTGCGTGTGTGTCTGAGTGTATGTGCGAGTGTGTGCATGTGTGTGAGTGTGTGAGTGTGTGAGTGTGCGAGTGTGTGCATGTCTGAGTGTGTGTGTGTGTGTGAGCGCGCGTGCGTGTGTGTGTGCGTGTGTCTGAGCGTGTGTGCGAGTGTCTGTGCATGTGCGTGCGTGTGTGTGTGTGTGTGTGTGTGAGTGTGTAAACTGCCGTGCATGTATGTCCCTGCATGTCTCACGCTGCCGTGGGTGCGGCTGTGTGTATGCCCGTGCACATCGACCCAGAGCCCGCGGGGCGTCACACACTCACCTTGTTTGCCGTTACGTTTATAAAGTTTCCAGACGTAGCTCAGGAACAGGAGCAGGAGTAAGATGACGACCAGGACGATGCAAGCTGTCACTCCTCCCGACAACCCTCTTCTGTCCTCCCTCAGTGTCGTGTGGGGGGGTTCTACCGAAACAGGAAAAGAGTAGGTCAGGGCGGGACAGCCCTGTCTCCCTGGGCACCCGGGTGGGAGGACACAGTCGACAGAGATGGCTCCTCCCGCTTATATCCCGCCCAGGCCCAGGAGGACTACCACCTTCTCAAGGGAAAATAGGGATGGGACATCAACGCTGGCCAGTCACAGGAAGTTCAGGAGCGTGGGGTGGGAGCTGCGTTCATTTGAGCGCAAGAGTTGGCAGCTCATGGTCCAGTTGGATCGGACTTTGGTTCGGCTGCGTTTGGAATCCTGCGTCCAGTTCTGGTCGCCACATTCCCAAAAGGATGTGGAGGCTTTGGAGAGGGTGCAGGGGAGGTTCCCCAGGATGTTGCCCGGGATGGAAGGTGCTAGCTATGAGGGGAGGTTGGGTAGGTTAGGATTATTTTCGTGAGAAAGACGAACGTTTAGTCCGACAAAACCACGAGAGGGGTACAGACAGGGTGGATAGAGAGAAGGTTTTCCCCAGAGTTGGGGGGGGATTCAATGACTAGGGGGGGGGTTTAGTCATTTGCCTTTCCAAAATGCAGGCTCTGAATTAAACTCCATCTGCCACTTCTCAGCCCATTGGCCCATCTGGGGTCCAGATCCTGTTGCAATTTGAGGTCACCTTCTTTGCTGTCCACCACAGCCTCCTATTTTGGGGTCATCTATGACAGGATCAGTGACAACTTATGCCGCGGTGCCCTCCTGTTGGATGAGCTGGGGGTAACAGGCTAGGCCCCTTGGTAGGGAAGGAGCTGAAATCCGTACTGCTGAGGGGCGTTGTGACCCAGTTTGGTGGCTCTGCCCGCGGCCGAGGCGATGTGAAAGAGTCACCATCCAACATTCCACACGTCATCTCTAACTTATAAAACAGCCTCCACGCGCCGGATAATACCTATATCATCGCCTTTCGACCCTAGACCCTGCAG
This sequence comes from Hemiscyllium ocellatum, assembly GCF_020745735.1. NCBI lineage: Eukaryota > Metazoa > Chordata > Chondrichthyes > Orectolobiformes > Hemiscylliidae > Hemiscyllium > Hemiscyllium ocellatum. The sequence continues at coordinate 2,721,168 of NC_083440.1, read as the reverse complement.
TGCATTGGCGTTAGCATTTGGTTTCGCTTCATTTGAATAGTCCGTGAAAAATCATCCGCTCCACCAGTCAACTCAAATTAGATTTGAGTTATTGTACCTAAATACAGTGAAAAGCTTTGTTTTGCCTGCAGTATAGAAAGCTCACACCAAACAAGATTAGATTACTTACATTTAATTAGATTACTTACAGTGTGGAAACAGGCCCTTCGGCCCAACAAGTCCACACCGACCCGCCGAAGCGCAACCCACCCATACCCCTACATTTACCCCTTACCTAACACTACGGGCAATTTAGCATGGCCAATTCACCTGACCCGCACATCTTTGGACTGTGGGAGGAAACCGGAGCACCCGGAGGAAACCCACGCAGACACGGGGAGAATGTGCAAACTCCACACAGTCAGTCGCCTGAGGCGGGAATTGAACCCGCGTCTCTGGCGCTGTGAGGCAGCAGTGCTAACCACTGTGCCACCGTGCCGCCCTATACAAGAACATATACAACGTCGGGTGCTTAGACAGAGCAAGGAACACAAGGCTATGGGTCAAGTCCTAGAAAGAGGGATGAGCGTAAATTGAGTTTAGGGCTCTTGACACAGATTCGACGGGCTTTAATATCTCTATGACCTCGTGATTCTTTGTTTTATAGAATCATGTGGGTTCGCTCTTCTAAACAATAGCTGCAGTTAGAACATAGAAAAATACAGTGCAGTACAGGCCCTTCGGCCCTCGTTGTTGCCCACCTAACCTACACTAGCCCACTATCCTCCATATGCCTATCCAATGCCCGTTTAAATGCCCATAAAGAGGGAGAGGAGAAAGTGAGGACTGCAGATGCTGGAGATCAGAGCTGAAAATGTGTTGCTGGAAAAGCGCAGCAGGTCAGGCAGCATCCAAGGAACAGGAGATTCGACGTTTCGGGCATAAGACTCCACCACTGTTACTGGTAGGGCGTTCCATGAACTCACGACTCGCTGAGTAAAGAATCTACCCCTAACATCTGTCCTATACCTACCTCCCCTTAATTTAAAGCTATGCCTCCTTGTAATAGCTGACTCCATACGTGGAAAAAGGTTCTCATGGTCAACCCTACCTAAACCCCTAATCATCTTGTACACCATCTTGACATTCTTAAAGAAAATGTTTTACCAGACTCAATGGTAGCCAAAGCTCATCAAATGGGCAGTTTGGGACTTCCATCTCTAAGGAAGGGCGCGCTGGTCTTGGAGAGGGGGATTGGGGTCCACAGGAGGTTCGCGAGTGGGATGCTCTTCGGAGGGCCAGCATGGACCTGATGGGGCTGAATGGCCTGATTGCGTACTGCAGGGAGTCAGTCGTCACACAGGAGATGGTCTGCGCTTTGCTTAAAGGACTGAAATGGGTTTACGCAGCAGATTAGCAACAGATCAGGAGCTCGCTCGCAGACGGAGATCGCAAAATGCCAAAAAAAGATCAAAGGGGTTAAGATGAGTCTCAAAGCCAACACGAGACACGCTGCAAAAACATTTAACCCACGCAGTTAACCCTGTAAAAGTTACAACAAAGTTTCTGGGCACCTTTAATCTAATCTAATCTTGCTGAGGCTTGGTTAAGTTACCAAATGCGACCTCTCTCAGAGAGGGAGAGAGAGAGAGAGACAGAGACTTTGACCTGGGTATTATGCAACCTCTTCTGATATAACGCGATAGCTCCATTCCCAAACGATTCCACATTCTTGGAAAATCGAGTCATGGCCGCACCATTTAAACCGATGGGATCAGAAAGGCGTTATAACCGAAAGAAAGCTCGCATCCTATCAATAACGGTCTCAAATCTTCAAACACCTTATAGCCAATTCACTTGAGGAGACTCACGTTATGAGATACCATGACGGACTGTACCGATGTCACGCACAGATCCCATTGGAAGGGCTCTGCTGCTGTGTCTCTGAGGCTAACTTAGTCAAACGTTCCCCAGATAATTCCTAGTTTGTAACCTCGAAGGTGGGCAATGTCCCCAACTTTCGCAAATCAGTGTTAACATTTAAGAATTCTCCCTGGAGCGTCAGAGGGGTGATCTTATAGAGGTTTATAAAACCATGAGGGGCGTGGATAGGATAAATAGGCAAGGTCTTTTCCTTGGGGTGGGGGGAGTCCAGAACTAGAGGGGCATAGGTTTAGGGGAAAGGGACCTAAGGGGTAACTTTTTCCCCCAGAGGGTGGTACGTGTATGAAATGAGCTGCCAGAGGAAGTGGTGGAGGCTGGTACAATGACAGCATTTAAAAGGTGGATGGGGACATGAATAGGAAGGGTTTAGAGGGAGATGGGCCAAATGCTGGCACATGGGACTAGGTTAGGTTAGGATATCTGGGACAGCATGGACAGGTTGGGCCGAAGGGTCTGTTTCCGTGTTGTACATCACTAAATGGGACTAGATTAGGTTAGGATATCTGGGACAGCATGGACGGGTTGGGCCGAAGGGCCTGTTTCCGTGCTGTACATCTCTAAGTGGGACTAGATTAGGTTAGGATATCTGGGTCAGCATGGACAGGTTGGGTCGAAGGGCCTGTTTCCGTGCTGTACATCTCTAAGTGGGACTAGATTAGGTTAGGATATCTGGGTCAGCATGGACGGGTTGGGCCGAAGGGTCTGTTTCCGTGCTGTACATCTCTAAATGGGGCTAGATTAGGTTAGGATATCTGGGTCAGCATGGACGGGTTGGGCCAAAGGGCCTGTTTCCGTGCTGCACATCTCTAAATGGGGCTAGATTAGGTTAGGATATCCGGGACAGCATGGACGGGTTGGGCCGAAGAGTCTGTTTCCATGCTGTTCGTCTTTGAGACTCTAAGTGGTGCTACATTTCGACGAACCATGGGTCAGATCAGTTCTGGGGACCTTACTGAAGGGAGGGCGTTGAAGTCCGAGGGAGAGTTCAAAGGAACTGTGCCAGGAATGAGGGATTGTTGATGAAGGGAAGGATTGGAGGGAGATTGTGTTTCTGTCCCTTGGAGTCGAGAAGATCAGAGCAAGTGAATCACAACTTGACGATTAGTGCACGGGGATTAAGACAAGACGTTGGGAGAGGACAGTGATCCACTTGATCCCAGAGATAAGGGGTTAGGCTGGACATTACCTGGGCAGGAGATGTTCATTTGCTTTAAATGGATCTGCTGTTCCTTACAATCCCAGAGAGTTTGATTATCCATCAGCATTCTCAGCCCGAGACTCTGACACCGCACACAGGATGTGGAAAGGGTCCGGTTCCTGCCTCGGGGCCCAGGACCCTTCCAGCCAGAGCCCGAGCGCCCACATTCCTGCTGCTGGCACACCGTCTGCTGGGTGAGACTGAGGGACTGGCTCGCGCACACCGGCTCCCAGCAGCCCCGCTGGAAAACCTCCAGCGTTCCCGCGCAAGAGCTGGGCCCGTCCACCAGCCGGAACGCCTTGGGGTCTCCGCCTGGAAGAGAATTGCCAGCGGTCAGACCGGAACGTCGCGTGGGCACGCGCTCCGGCCCGTTCTCCCGTCCGATATCACCACCCAGCGCAAGCCCATTCCGGCCTGGCACACTCCCCATTCCCACACGCTGCTCCCACTCTCCCACACACCGCTCCCACTCTCCCACACAACACTCCCACTCTCCCACACAACACTCCCCACTCTCCCACACAACACTCCCCACTCTCCCACACAACACTCCCCCTCTCCCACACAACACTCCCCCCTCTCCCACACAACACTCCCCCCTCTCCCACACAACACTCCCAGGGACAGGGACAGCACAGGGTTAGATACAGAGTAAAGCTTCCTCTACATTGTCCCCCATCAAACACTCCCAGGACAGGGATAGCACGGAGTTAGATACGGAGTAAAGCTCCCTCTACACTGTCCCCCCAATCAAACACTCCCACTGACAGCACGGGGTTAGATACAGAGTAAAGCTCCCTCTACACTGTCCCCCCATCAAACACTCCCAGGACAGGGACAGCACAGGGTTAGATACAGAGTAAAGCTCCCTCTACACTGTCCCACCATCAAACCCTCCCAGGACAGGGACAGCACGGGGTTAGATACAGAGTAAAGCTCCCACTACACTGTCTCCATCAAACTCTCCCAGGGACAGGGACAGCACGGGGTTAGATACAGAGTAAAGCTCCCTCTACACTGTCCCCCATCAAACACTCCCAGGACAGGGACAGCACGGGGTTAGATACAGAGTAAAGCTCCCTCTACACTGTCCCCCCATCAAACACTCCCAGGGACAGGGACAGCACGGGGTTAGATACAGAGTAAAGCTCCCTCTACACCCTGACAGAGAAAGGGCACCCCCCCGCCCTGCTGAATACCTGCGCAACGCAGGCTTCTTCCTGCAGGATTCGGCTGTTGGATAATCTCCACACAGTTTGTGATGCTTGGTTGAGGAAGGAAGCACATCCGGTTTTTAACGGACACCACCGGTGGGTTCATGGCAGCACGGATTCCCAGTTCCACAGCATGGCCACAGCCCAGCATCTCACAGACAGCCTCCGCAGTGTCGGGGGAGATGGCACCACCCACAGAGCGCCAGGCACCTCCATAGTACAGCATCAGGTCTCCGTGACAACGGCCAGGACCATACCTTAACTGCAATTCATGGAGTCCACCTGTCAGTGGGCAGAGAGAGAGAGAGAGAGACCACAGTAACTAAACAGTGAGAGAGAGAGAGAGAGAGAGAGAGAGACCACAGTAAATAAACAGTGAGAGAGAGAGAGAGAGAGAGAGAGACCACAGTAAATAAACAGTGAGAGAGAGAGAGAGACCACAGTAAATAAACAGTGAGAGAGAGAGAGAGACCACAGTAAATAAACAGTGAGAGAGAGAGAGAGAGAGAGAGACCACAGTAAATAAACAGTGAGAGAGAGAGAGAGAGAGAGAGAGACCACAGTAAATAAACAGTGAGAGAGAGAGAGAGAGAGAGAGAGAGAGACCACAGTAAATAAACAGTGAGAGAGAGAGAGAGAGACCACAGTAAATAAACAGTGAGAGAGAGAGAGAGAGAGAGACCACAGTAAATAAACAGTGAGAGAGAGAGAGAGAGAGAGACCACAGTAAATAAACAGTGAGAGAGAGAGAGAGAGAGAGAGACCACAGTAAATAAACAGTGAGAGAGAGAGAGAGACCACAGTAATTAAACAGTGAGAGAGAGAGAGAGAGACCACAGTAAATAAACAGTGAGAGAGAGAGAGAGAGAGAGAGAGAGACCACAGTAAATAAACAGTGAGAGAGAGAGAGAGAGAGAGACCACAGTAAATAAACAGTGAGGGAGAGAGAGAGAGAGAGACCGCAGTAAATAAACAGTGAGAGAGAGAGACCACAGTAAATAAACAGTGAGAGAGAGAGAGAGAGACCACAGTAAATAAACAGTGAGAGAGAGAGAGAGAGAGAGACCACAGTAAATAAACAGTGAGAGAGAGAGAGAGAGAGACCACAGTAAATAAACAGTGAGAGAGAGAGAGAGAGACCACAGTAAATAAACAGAGAGAGAGAGAGAGAGAGAGAGACCACAGTAAATAAACAGTGAGAGAGAGAGAGAGAGAGAGAGAGACCACAGTAAATAAACAGTGAGGGAGAGAGAGAGAGAGAGAGAGAGAGACCACAGTAAATAAACAGTGAGAGAGAGAGACAGAGAGAGACCACAGTAAATAAACAGTGAGAGAGAGAGAGAGAGAGAGAGACCACAGTAAATAAACAGTGAGAGAGAGAGAGAGAGAGAGAGACCACAGTAAATAAACAGTGTGTGAGAGAGAGAGAGAGAGAGAGACCACAGTAAATAAACAGTGAGAGAGAGAGAGAGAGAGAGACCACAGTAAATAAACAGTGAGAGAGAGAGAGAGAGAGAGAGAGACCACAGTAAATAAACAGTGAGAGAGAGAGAGAGAGAGAGACCACAGTAAATAAACAGTGAGAGAGAGAGAGAGAGACCACAGTAAATAAACAGTGAGAGAGAGAGAGAGAGAGAGAGAGAGAGACCACAGTAAATAAACAGTGAGAGAGAGAGAGAGAGACCACAGTAAATAAACAGTGAGAGAGAGAGAGAGAGAGAGACCACAGTAAATAAACAGTGAGAGAGAGAGAGAGAGAGAGAGACCACAGTAAATAAACAGTGAGAGAGAGAGAGAGAGAGACCACAGTAAATAAACAGTGAGAGAGAGAGAGAGAGAGACCACAGTAAATAAACAGTGAGAGAGAGAGAGAGACCACAGTAAATAAACAGTGAGAGAGAGAGAGAGAGAGAGAGAGAGACCACAGTAAATAAACAGTGAGAGAGAGAGAGAGAGAGAGAGAGACCACAGTAAATAAACAGTGAGAGAGAGAGAGAGAGAGAGACCACAGTAAATAAACAGTGAGAGAGAGAGAGAGAGAGAGACCGCAGTAAATAAACAGTGAGAGAGAGAGACCACAGTAAATAAACAGTGAGAGAGAGAGAGAGAGAGACCACAGTAAATAAACAGTGAGAGCGAGAGAGAGAGAGAGACCACAGTAAATAAACAGTGAGAGAGAGAGAGAGAGAGACCACAGTAAATAAACAGTGAGAGAGAGAGAGAGAGACCACAGTAAATAAACAGTGAGAGAGAGAGAGAGAGACCACAGTAAATAAACAGAGAGAGAGAGAGAGAGAGAGACCACAGTAAATAAACAGTGAGAGAGAGAGAGAGAGAGAGAGAGACCACAGTAAATAAACAGTGAGGGAGAGAGAGAGAGAGAGAGAGACCACAGTAAATAAACAGTGAGAGAGAGAGACAGAGAGAGACCACAGTAAATAAACAGTGAGAGAGAGAGAGAGAGAGAGAGAGACCACAGTAAATAAACAGTGAGAGAGAGAGAGAGAGAGAGACCACAGTAAATAAACAGTGTGTGAGAGAGAGAGAGAGAGAGAGAGACCACAGTAAATAAACAGTGAGAGAGAGAGAGAGAGACCACAGTAAATAAACAGTGAGAGAGAGAGAGAGAGAGAGACCACAGTAAATAAACAGTGAGAGAGAGAGAGAGAGAGAGAGAGACCACAGTAAATAAACAGTGAGAGAGAGAGAGAGAGAGATACCACAGTAAATAAACAGTGAGAGAGAGAGAGAGAGAGACCACAGTAAATAAACAGTGAGAGAGAGAGAGAGAGAGACCACAGTAAATAAACAGTGAGAGAGAGAGAGAGAGAGAGACCACAGTAAATAAACAGTGAGAGAGAGAGAGAGAGAGAGACCACAGTAAATAAACAGTGAGAGAGAGAGAGAGAGAGAGAGACCACAGTAAATAAACAGTGAGAGAGAGAGAGAGAGAGACCACAGTAAATAAACAGTGAGAGAGAGAGAGAGAGAGACCACAGTAAATAAACAGTGAGAGAGAGAGAGAGAGAGAGAGACCACAGTAAATAAACAGTGAGAGAGAGAGACCACAGTAAATAAACAGTGAGAGAGAGAGAGAGAGAGAGAGACCACAGTAAATAAACAGTGAGAGAGAGAGAGAGAGAGCGAGACCACAGTAAATAAACAGTGAGAGAGAGAGAGAGAGAGAGACCACAGTAAATAAACAGTGTGAGAGAGAGAGAGAGAGACCACAGTAAATAAACAGTGAGAGAGAGAGAGAGAGACCACAGTAAATAAACAGAGAGAGAGAGAGAGAGACCACAGTAAATAAACAGTGAGAGAGAGAGAGAGAGAGAGACCACAGTAAATAAACAGTGAGGGAGAGAGAGAGAGAGAGAGAGAGACCACAGTAAATAAACAGTGAGAGAGAGAGAGAGAGAGACCACAGTAAATAAACAGTGAGAGAGAGAGAGAGAGAGAGAGACCACAGTAAATAAACAGTGAGAGAGAGAGAGAGAGAGAGACCACAGTAAATAAACAGTGAGAGAGAGAGAGAGAGAGAGACCACAGTAAATAAACAGTGAGAGAGAGAGAGAGAGAGAGAGAGAGAGACCACAGTAAATAAACAGTGAGAGAGAGAGAGAGAGAGAGAGACCACAGTAAATAAACAGTGTGAGAGAGAGAGAGAGACCACAGTAAATAAACAGTGAGAGAGAGAGAGAGAGAGAGAGACCACTGTAAATAAACAGTGAGAGAGAGAGAGAGAGAGACCACAGTAAATAAACAGTGAGAGAGAGAGAGAGACCACAGTAAATAAACAGTGAGAGAGAGAGAGAGAGAGAGACCACAGTAAATAAACAGTGAGAGAGAGAGAGAGAGAGAGAGACCACAGTAAATAAACAGTGAGAGAGAGAGAGAGAGAGAGACCACAGTAAATAAACAGTGTGAGAGAGAGAGAGACCACAGTAAATAAACAGTGAGAGAGAGAGAGAGAGAGAGAGGACCACAGTAAATAAACAGTGAGAGAGAGAGAGAGAGAGAGAGACCACAGTAAATAAACAGTGAGAGAGAGAGAGAGAGAGACCACAGTAAATAAACAGTGAGAGAGAGAGAGAGAGAGAGACCACAGTAAATAAACAGTGAGAGAGAGAGAGAGAGAGAGAGAGAGAGAGACCACAGTAAATAAACAGTGAGAGAGAGAGAGAGAGAGAGAGACCACAGTAAATAAACAGTGAGAGAGAGAGAGAGAGAGAGAGACCACAGTAAATAAACAGTGAGAGAGAGAGAGAGAGAGACCACAGTAAATAAACAGTGAGAGAGAGAAAGAGAGAGAGACCACAGTAAATAAACAGTGAGAGAGAGAGAGAGAGACCACAGTAAATAAACAGTGAGAGAGAGAGAGAGAGAGAGACCACAGTAAATAAACAGTGAGAGAGAGAGAGAGAGAGAGAGAGACCACAGTAAATAAACAGTGAGAGAGAGAGAGAGAGAGAGACCACAGTAAATAAACAGTGAGAGAGAGAGAGAGAGAGACCACAGTAAATAAACAGTGAGAGAGAGAGAGAGAGAGAGACCACAGTAAATAAACAGTGAGAGAGAGAGAGAGAGAGAGACCACAGTAAATAAACAGTGAGAGAGAGAGAGAGAGAGAGACCACAGTAAATAAACAGTGAGAGAGAGAGAGAGAGAGACCACAGTAAATAAACAGTGAGTGAGAGAGAGAGAGAGAGAGAGAGACCACAGTAAATAAACAGTGAGAGAGAGAGAGAGAGAGAGAGAGAGACCACAGTAAATAAACAGTGAGAGAGAGAGAGAGAGAGAGACCACAGTAAATAAACAGTGAGAGAGAGAGAGAGAGAGACCACAGTAAATAAACAGTGAGAGAGAGAGAGAGAGAGACCACAGTAAATAAACAGTGAGAGAGAGAGAGAGAGAGAGAGACCACAGTAAATAAACAGTGAGAGAGAGAGAGAGAGACCACAGTAAATAAACAGTGAGAGAGAGAGAGAGAGAGAGACCACAGTAAATAAACAGTGAGAGAGAGAGAGAGAGAGAGAGAGAGACCACAGTAAATAAACAGTGAGAGAGAGAGAGAGAGAGAGAGAGACCACAGTAAATAAACAGTGAGAGAGAGAGAGAGAGAGAGAGAGACCACAGTAAATAAACAGTGAGAGAGAGAGAGAGAGAGAGACCACAGTAAATAAACAGTGAGAGAGAGAGAGAGAGAGAGACCACAGTAAATAAACAGTGAGAGAGAGAGAGAGAGAGACCACAGTAAATAAACAGTGAGAGAGAGAGAGAGAGAGAGAGACCACAGTAAATAAACAGTGAGAGAGAGAGAGAGAGAGAAAGAGAGAGACCACAGTAAATAAACAGTGAGAGAGAGAGAGAGAGAGAGAGACCACAGTAAATAAACGTGAGAGAGAGAGAGAGACCACAGTAAATAAACAGTGAGAGAGAGAGAGAGAGAGAGAGACCACAGTAAATAAACAGTGAGAGAGAGAGAGAGAGAGAGAGAGAGAGACCACAGTAAATAAACAGTGAGAGAGAGATAGAGAGAGAGACCACAGTAAATAAACAGTGAGAGAGAGAGAGAGAGAGAGACCGCAGTAAATAAACAGTGAGAGAGAGAGACCACAGTAAATAAACAGTGAGAGAGAGAGAGAGAGAGAGACCACAGTAAATAAACAGTGAGAGAGAGAGAGAGAGAGACCACAGTAAATAAACAGTGAGAGAGAGAGAGAGAGAGAGAGACCACAGTAAATAAACAGTGAGAGAGAGAGAGGGAGAGAGAGACCACAGTAAATAAACAGTGAGAGAGAGAGAGAGAGAGAGAGAGACCACAGTAAATAAACAGTGAGAGAGAGAGAGAGAGACCACAGTAAATAAACAGTGAGAGAGAGAGAGAGGGAACACAGTAAATAAACAGTGAGAGAGAGAGAGAGAGAGAGAGAGAGAGACCACAGTAAATAAACAGTGAGAGAGAGAGAGACAGAGAGAGACCACAGTAAATAAACAGTGAGAGAGAGAGAGAGAGAGAGAGAGAGACCACAGTAAATAAACCGTGAGAGAGAGAGAGAGAGAGAGAGAGAGACCACATTAAATAAACAGTGAGAGAGAGAGAGAGAGAGAGACCACAGTAAATAAACAGTGAGAGAGAGAGAGACCACATTAAATAAACAGTGAGAGAGAGAGAGAGAGAGAGACCACAGTAAATAAACAGTGAGAGAGAGAGAGAGAGAGACCACAGTAAATAAACAGTGAGAGAGAGAGAGAGACCACAGTAAATAAACAGTGAGAGAGAGAGAGAGAGAGAGAGAGAGACCACAGTAAATAAACAGTGAGAGAGAGAGAGAGAGAGAGAGAGACCACAGTAAATAAACAGTGAGAGAGAGAGAGAGAGAGAGACCACAGTAAATAAACAGTGAGAGAGAGAGAGAGAGAGAGACCGCAGTAAATAAACAGTGAGAGAGAGAGACCACAGTAAATAAACAGTGAGAGAGAGAGAGAGAGAGACCACAGTAAATAAACAGTGAGAGCGAGAGAGAGAGAGAGACCACAGTAAATAAACAGTGAGAGAGAGAGAGAGAGAGACCACAGTAAATAAACAGTGAGAGAGAGAGAGAGAGACCACAGTAAATAAACAGTGAGAGAGAGAGAGAGAGACCACAGTAAATAAACAGAGAGAGAGAGAGAGAGAGAGGACCACAGTAAATAAACAGTGAGAGAGAGAGAGAGAGAGAGAGACCACAGTAAATAAACAGTGAGAGAGAGAGAGAGAGAGAGAGACCACAGTAAATAAACAGTGAGAGAGAGAGAGAGAGAGAGAGACCACAGTAAATAAACAGTGAGAGAGAGAGACAGAGAGAGACCACAGTAAATAAACAGTGAGAGAGAGAGAGAGAGAGAGAGAGACCACAGTAAATAAACAGTGAGAGAGAGAGAGAGAGAGAGACCACAGTAAATAAACAGTGTGTGAGAGAGAGAGAGAGAGAGAGAGACCACAGTAAATAAACAGTGAGAGAGAGAGAGAGAGACCACAGTAAATAAACAGTGAGAGAGAGAGAGAGAGAGACCACAGTAAATAAACAGTGAGAGAGAGAGAGAGAGAGAGAGAGACCACAGTAAATAAACAGTGAGAGAGAGAGAGAGAGAGATACCACAGTAAATAAACAGTGAGAGAGAGAGAGAGAGAGAGACCACAGTAAATAAACAGTGAGAGAGAGAGAGAGAGAGACCACAGTAAATAAACAGTGAGAGAGAGAGAGAGAGAGAGACCACAGTAAATAAACAGTGAGAGAGAGAGAGAGAGAGAGACCACAGTAAATAAACAGTGAGAGAGAGAGAGAGAGAGAGAGACCACAGTAAATAAACAGTGAGAGAGAGAGAGAGAGAGACCACAGTAAATAAACAGTGAGAGAGAGAGAGAGAGAGACCACAGTAAATAAACAGTGAGAGAGAGAGAGAGAGAGAGAGACCACAGTAAATAAACAGTGAGAGAGAGAGACCACAGTAAATAAACAGTGAGAGAGAGAGAGAGAGAGAGAGACCACAGTAAATAAACAGTGAGAGAGAGAGAGAGAGAGCGAGACCACAGTATATAAACAGTGAGAGAGAGAGAGAGAGAGAGACCACAGTAAATAAACAGTGAGAGAGAGAGAGAGAGAGACCACAGTAAATAAACAGTGAGAGAGAGAGAGAGAGACCACAGTAAATAAACAGAGAGAGAGAGAGAGAGACCACAGTAAATAAACAGTGAGAGAGGAGAGAGAGAGAGAGACCACAGTAAATAAACAGTGAGGGAGAGAGAGAGAGAGAGAGAGAGACCACAGTAAATAAACAGTGAGAGAGAGAGAGAGAGAGACCACAGTAAATAAACAGTGAGAGAGAGAGAGAGAGAGAGAGACCACAGTAAATAAACAGTGAGAGAGAGAGAGAGAGAGAGACCACAGTAAATAAACAGTGAGAGAGAGAGAGAGAGAGAGACCACAGTAAATAAACAGTGAGAGAGAGAGAGAGAGAGAGAGAGAGAGACCACAGTAAATAAACAGTGAGAGAGAGAGAGAGAGAGAGAGACCACAGTAAATAAACAGTGTGAGAGAGAGAGAGACCACAGTAAATAAACAGTGAGAGAGAGAGAGAGAGAGAGAGAGACCACTGTAAATTAGCAGTGAGAGAGAGAGAGAGAGAGACCACAGTAAATAAACAGTGAGAGAGAGAGAGAGACCACAGTAAATAAACAGTGAGAGAGAGAGAGAGAGAGAGACCACAGTAAATAAACAGTGAGAGAGAGAGAGAGAGAGAGAGACCACAGTAAATAAACAGTGAGAGAGAGAGAGAGAGAGAGACCACAGTAAATAAACAGTGTGAGAGAGAGAGAGACCACAGTAAATAAACAGTGAGAGAGAGAGAGAGAGAGAGAGACCACTGTAAATAAACAGTGAGTGAGAGAGAGAGAGAGAGAGACCACAGTAAATAAACAGTGAGAGAGAGAGAGAGAGAGACCACAGTAAATAAACAGTGAGAGAGAGAGAGAGAGAGAGACAACAGTAAATAAACAGTGAGAGAGAGAGAGAGAGAGAGAGAGAGAGAGACCACAGTAAATAAACAGTGAGAGAGAGAGAGAGAGAGAGAGACCACAGTAAATAAACAGTGAGAGAGAGAGAGAGAGAGAGAGACCACAGTAAAATAAACAGTGAGAGAGAGAGAGCGAGAGAGAGACCACAGTAAATAAACAGTGAGAGAGAGAAAGAGAGAGAGACCACAGTAAATAAACAGTGAGAGAGAGAGAGAGAGACCACAGTAAATAAACCGTGAGAGAGAGAGAGAGAGAGAGACCACAGTAAATAAACAGTGAGAGAGAGAGAGAGAGAGAGAGAGACCACAGTAAATAAACAGTGAGAGAGAGAGAGAGAGAGAGACCACAGTAAATAAACAGTGAGAGAGAGAGAGAGAGAGACCACAGTAAATAAACAGTGAGAGAGAGAGAGAGAGAGAGAGACCACAGTAAATAAACAGTGAGAGAGAGAGAGAGAGAGAGACCACAGTAAAAAACAGTGAGAGAGAGAGAGAGAGAGAGAGACCACAGTAAATAAACAGTGAGAGAGAGAGAGAGAGAGACCACAGTAAATAAACAGTGAGTGAGAGAGAGAGAGAGAGAGAGAGACCACAGTAAATAAACAGTGAGAGAGAGAGAGAGAGAGAGAGAGAGACCACAGTAAATAAACAGTGAGAGAGAGAGAGAGAGAGAGACCACAGTAAATAAACAGTGAGAGAGAGAGAGAGAGAGACCACAGTAAATAAACAGTGAGAGAGAGAGAGAGAGACCACAGTAAATAAACAGTGAGAGAGAGAGAGAGAGAGAGAGACCACAGTAAATAAACAGTGAGAGAGAGAGAGAGAGACCACAGTAAATAAACAGTGAGAGAGAGAGAGAGAGAGAGACCACAGTAAATAAACAGTGAGAGAGAGAGAGAGAGAGAGAGAGAGACCACAGTAAATAAACAGTGAGAGAGAGAGAGAGAGAGAGAGAGACCACAGTAAATAAACAGTGAGAGAGAGAGAGAGAGAGAGAGAGACCACAGTAAATAAACAGTGAGAGAGAGAGAGAGAGAGAGACCACAGTAAATAAACAGTGAGAGAGAGAGAGAGAGAGAGAGACCACAGTAAATAAACAGTGAGAGAGAGAGAGAGAGAGACCACAGTAAATAAACAGTGAGAGAGAGAGAGAGAGAGAGAGACCACAGTAAATAAACAGTGAGAGAGAGAGAGAGAGAGAAAGAGAGAGACCACAGTAAATAAACAGTGAGAGAGAGAGAGAGAGAGAGAGACCACAGTAAATAAACAGTGAGAGAGAGAGAGAGACCACAGTAAATAAACAGTGAGAGAGAGAGAGAGAGAGAGAGACCACAGTAAATAAACAGTGAGAGAGAGAGAGAGAGAGAGAGAGGACCACAGTAAATAAACAGTGAGAGAGAGAGAGAGAGAGAGACCACAGTAAATAAACAGTGAGAGAGAGAGAGAGAGAGAGACCGCAGTAAATAAACAGTGAGAGAGAGAGACCACAGTAAATAAACAGTGAGAGAGAGAGAGAGAGAGAGACCACAGTAAATAAACAGTGAGAGAGAGAGAGAGAGACCACAGTAAATAAACAGTGAGAGAGAGAGAGAGAGAGAGAGACCACAGTAAATAAACAGTGAGAGAGAGAGAGGGAGAGAGAGACCACAGTAAATAAACAGTGAGAGAGAGAGAGAGAGAGAGAGAGAGACCACAGTAAATAAACAGTGAGAGAGAGAGAGAGAGACCACAGTAAATAAACAGTGAGAGAGAGAGAGGGAACACAGTAAATAAACAGTGAGAGAGAGAGAGAGAGAGAGAGAGAGAGACCACAGTAAATAAACAGTGAGAGAGAGAGAGACAGAGAGAGACCACAGTAAATAAACAGTGAGAGAGAGAGAGAGAGAGAGAGAGAGACCACAGTAAATAAACCGTGAGAGAGAGAGAGAGAGAGAGAGAGAGACCACATTAAATAAACAGTGAGAGAGAGAGAGAGAGAGAGACCACAGTAAATAAACAGTGAGAGAGAGAGAGACCACATTAAATAAACAGTGAGAGAGAGAGAGAGAGAGAGAGAGACCACAGTAAATAAACAGTGAGAGAGAGAGAGAGAGAGAGAGACCACAGTAAATAAACAGTGAGAGAGAGAGAGAGAGAGAGACCACAGTAAATAAACAGTGAGAGAGAGAGAGAGAGACCACAGTAAATAAACAGTGAGAGAGAGAGAGAGAGAGAGAGAGAGACCACAGTAAATAAACAGTGAGAGAGAGAGAGAGAGAGACCACAGTAAATAAACAGTGAGAGAGAGAGAGAGAGAGACCACAGTAAATAAACAGTGAGAGAGAGAGAGAGAGAGAGAGAGAGACCACAGTAAATAAACAGTGAGAGAGAGAGACAGAGAGAGACCACAGTAAATAAACAGTGAGAGAGAGAGAGAGACCACATTAAATAAACAGTGAGAGAGAGAGAGAGAGAGAGAGAGACCACAGTAAATAAACAGTGAGAGAGAGAGAGAGAGAGAGCACAGTAAATAAACAGTGAGAGAGAGAGAGAGAGAGAGACCACAGTAAATAAACAGTGAGAGAGAGAGAGAGAGACCACAGTAAATAAACAGTGAGAGAGAGAGAGAGACCACAGTAAATAAACAGTGAGAGAGAGAGAGAGAGAGAGAGACCACAGTAAATAAACAGTGAGAGAGAGAGAGAGAGAGAGAGACCACAGTAAATAAACAGTGAGAGAGAGAGAGAGAGACCACAGTAAATAAACAGTGAGAGAGAGAGAGAGAGAGAGAGACCACAGTAAATAAACAGTGAGAGAGAGAGAGACCACAGTAAATAAACAGTGTGTGTGAGAGAGAGAGAGAGAGACCACAGTAAATAAACAGTGAGAGAGAGAGAGAGAGACCACAGTAAATAAACAGTGAGAGAGAGAGAGAGAGAGAGACCACAGTAAATAAACAGTGAGAGAGAGAGAGAGAGAGAGAGAGACCACAGTAAATAAACAGTGAGAGAGAGAGAGAGAGAGACCACAGTAAATAAACATGAGAGGGGGATCAGAGGAGAGAGAGAGAGAGACCATGATTGATAAACAGCTTGGGGAAGGGAGGTGGGCGAGAGGGACTGAGAGCAGAGATGGAGAGGAAGCGACCTGGTGGTTGTGGACAAGAGATTAGCAGGTGTTAAGTGCTAAGTCGTATTAAAGAGCGTGAGTGAGTGAGAACGAGTGAGATAAAATGAGAGGAAGGAGGTGAGAGAGAGTGAGTGTGGGAAAGAGAGAGGGCAAGTGAGAAAGAATGGACAAATTCAAAAGAGGCAGGAGAGAGAGATGAAGGAAGAGAGTGAGAGCAGGCAGTGGATGAGAAGGGGTAATGGGAGAGTGAGAAGGAGGGATGGCAAGGGGGAGAGACTGACAAGGAATGGACAAACTGAAGAGACAGGTGACAGATAGAAAGGGAGAAGAGAGAGGGGTGGGATGAGAAAGTGAGAAAGAGAGAGAATGCAACAGAGAGAGTGGGAAAGAGAGCACAAGAAAGCGAGAGGCAGCAGAGAAAAAGGAGGGAGACAGATGTGGAGATTTCCAGAAAGTAAAGCAGTGATCAAGAAATAAAGAGAGGACACAAAATCAATGCAGAGAGAGAGAGAGAGAGAAAGAGAGAGAGATAAAGGATGACGGAAAGAGAGAGTGCAAAAGCCAGGAGGAGGAAAGAGAGATGTGAGGTGAGGACGGTGAGAGAGTGACAGAGGGGGAGTGAAAGAGAAAGGGAGAGATGCTGAGAGGATGGAAAAGGGATGGAGTATAATAAAAGGAGAGAGAGAGAGCGAAAAATGGGAAAGGGAGAGGAACAGAGATAAATAGAGCGAGAAAGTGAAGTGGACAGAGAAAGAGAGCACAGCACCAACTATAAACGCCAAGTCAATAACGAGAGGGAATAAGAATGGAAATGAAGAAAAAGGACAATTGGATGGAGTCTGGAATAGGAATGGGATTGGCTGAAAGAGAAATAGATAGGATAGGGAGAGAATTCTAGAAGGAGTTGGATGGGGGAAATGGGATGAATGAGAAAGGGAGGGGTTTGGAGGGAGAGAGGGTAGACCTGGTTGAGTGAAGTGGAGCGAGTGAGGGAGAGGAAGTGATCGGGTGAAGATTCTTTCCTACCTGTGCAAACAATCCCTACAGAGCCCGCTGAATTACAGGTCTCTGTGACTCTGTGGCAGTCCTTCAACTGAGTCTCGTTATTGTGACATTTGACCGTGTGCTCCCACACCTTGTGAGTCAAATTGGAAAAGAAGTTGCCGTTCCTTATGGAGTGTAGGGAACCACAGTTCAGTTCCCTGCAGACGACAGCAGCCTCGGACACGGAGAATCCTTGGGGACAGACGCGGACAGTTTGGATTGTCGTCAAGGTCAATACGAGGTTTCCAGAGCAACGATTAGGACCCTCCATCAGGCGAACTTGCTGAATTTCTACAGCAACACAAACATTGGAATCATTTCCTGGGACATGCTCCTGACGTGGCTCCTGGGATAGGGTCACAACCCCACGGTCCCTGCTGGGATACTGTCCCAACATCACAGTCCCTGCTGGGATAGAGCCCCACCTCACGGTCCCTGCCGAGATACTGTCCCAACATCACAGTACCTGCTGGGATAGGGCCACAACCTCTCAGTTCCTGCTGGGATACTGTCCCAACATCACAGTTCCTGCTGGGATAGGGTACCCCTCGCAGAGCCCTGCTGGGATAGGGTCCGTCCCCTCCCCTCACAGTCCCTGCTGGGATAGGGTCCCTCCTCACACACTCCCTGCCGGGATAGCGCCCCACCTCACAGTCCCTGCTGGGATAGGGTACCCCTTACACAGCCCTGCTGGGATAGGGTCCCCTCCCCTCACAGTCCCTGCTGGGATAGGGTCCCTCCTCACACACTCCCTGCTGGGATAGCGCCCCACCGCACAGTCCCTGCTGGGATAGGGTACCCCTTACACAGCCCTGCTGGGATAGGGTCCCCTCCCCTCACAGTCCCTACTGGGATAGGGTCCCTCCTCACACACTCCCTGCCGGGATAGCGCCCCACCTCACAGTTCCTGCTGGGATAGGGTACCCCTGACACAGCCCTGCTAGGATAGGGTCCCCTCCCCTCACAGTCCCTGCTGGGATACTGTCCCAACATCACATTCCCTGCTGGGATAGGGTCCCACCTCACAGTCCCTGCTGGGATAGGGTCCCACCTCACAGTTCCTGCTGGGATAGGGTCCTACTCTCACAGTCCCTGCTGGGATAGGGTCCCATGCACACAGTCCCTGCTGGGATAGGGTCCTACTCTCACAGTCCCTGCTGGGATAGGGTCCTACTCTCACAGTTCCTGCTGGGATAGAGTCCCTCCTCACACACTCCCTGCCGGGATAGCACCCCACCTCACAGTTCCTGCTGGGATAGGGTACCCCTCACACAGCCCTGCTGGGATAGGGTCCCCTCCCCTCACAGTCCCTGCTGGGATACTGACCCAACATCTCAGTTCCTGCTGGGATAGGGTCTCACCTCACAGTCCCTGCTGGGATAGGGTCCCTCCTCACACACCCCCTACTGGGATAGGGTCCCACCTCACAGTTCCTGCTGGGATAGGGTCCCACCTCACAGGCCTGGTAGTATAGGGTCCGACGCACACAGTCTCTGCTGGGATAGGGTCCGACGCACACAGTCCCTGCTGGGATAGGGTCCTACTCTCACAGTCCCTGCTGGGATAGGGTCCTACTCTCACAGTCTCTGCTGGGATAGGGTCCCCTCCCCTCACAGTCCCTCCTGGGATACTGACCCAACATCTCAGTTCCTGCTGGGATAGGGTCCCACCTCACAGTTCCTGCTGGGATAGGGTCCCACCTCACAGGCCTGGTGGGATAGGGTCCCACACACAGAGTCCCTGCTGGGATAGGGTCCCACGCACACAGTCCCTGCTGGGATAGCGTCCTACTCTCACAGTCCCTGCTGGGATAGGGTCCCACGCACACAGTCCCTGCTGGGATAGCGTCCTACTCTCACAGTCTCTGCTGGGATAGGGTCCTACTCTCACAGTCCCTGCTGGGATAGGGTCCTACTCTCACAGTCCCTGCTGGGGTAGGGTCCTACTCTCACAGTCTCTGCTGGGATAGGGTCCCCTCCCCTCACAGTCCCTCCTGGGATACTGACCCAACATCTCAGTTCCTGCTGGGATAGGGTCCCACCTCACAGTTCCTGCTGGGATAGGGTCCCACCTCACAGGCCTGGTGGGATAGGGTCCCACACACACAGTCCCTGCTGGGATAGGGTCCCACGCACACAGTCCCTGCTGGGATAGGGTCCTACTCTCACAGTCCCTGCTGGGATAGGGTCCTACTCTCACAGTCCTTGCCCAGATAGGGTTCCACTCACATAGTCCCTGCTGGGATAGTGACTCACACCCACGGTCCCACCTCCACACCTCCTGCTGGCCCAGAACGTCATTTAGCAATGGCCCACCGAAACAGGGAAAAGGTGACACTTATATTGGTGGGAAATAGAGTTATCGTCATCTAAGGGTGGAGAATATCACACTACACCCCCTCCCTATCTCTGTAACCCCCTACACCCCCTCCCTATCTCTGTAACCCCCTACACCCCCTCCCTATCTCTGTAACCCCCTACACCCCCTCCTTATCTCTGTAACCCCCTACACCCCCTCCCTATATCTGTAACCCCCTCCAGCTCCTACACCCCCTCCCTATCTCTGTAACCCCCTCCAGCCCCTACACCCCCTCCCTATCTCTGTAACCCCCTCCAACCCCTACACCCCCTCCCTATCTCTGTAACCCCCAACACCCCCTCCCTATCTCTGTAACCCCCTACACCCCCTCCCTATCTCTGTAACCCCCTCCAACCCCTACACCCCCTCCCTATCTCTGTAACCCCCAACACACCCTCCCTATCTCTGTAACCCCCTCCAGCCCCTACACCCCCTCCCTATCTCTGTAACCCCCTCCAACCCCTACACCCCCTCCCTATCTCTGTAACCCCCAACACACCCTCCCTATCTTTGTAACCCCCTCCAGCCCCTACACCCCCTCCCTATCTCTGTACCCCCTCCAACCCCTACACCCCCTCCCTATCTCTGTAACCCCCAACACACCCTCCCTATCTTTGTAACCCCCTCCAGCCCCTACACCCCCTCCCAATCTCTGTAACCCCCTCCAACTCCTACACCCCCTCCCTATCTCTGTAACCCCCTCCAGCCCCTACACCCCCTCCCTATCTCTGTAACCCACTCCAACCCCTACACCCCCTCCCTATCTCTGTAACCCCCTCCAGCCCCTACACCCCCTCCCTAACTCTGTAACCCCCTCCAGCCCCTACACCCCCTCCCTATCTCTGTAACCCCCTCCAGCTCCTACACCCCCTCCCTATCTCTGTAACCCCCTCCAGCTCCTACACCCCCTCCCAATCTCTGTAACCCCTTCCAGCTCCTACACCCCCTCCCTATCTCTGTAACCCCCCTCCAGCCCCTACACCCCCTCCCTATCTCTGTAGCCACCTCCAGCCCCTACACCCCCTCCCTATCTCTGTAACCCCCCTCCAGCCCCTACACCCCCTCCCTATCTCTATAACCCCCCTCCAGCCCCTACACCCCCTCCCTATCTCTGTAACCCCCTCCAGCCCCTACTCTGCTCCAACGTTCTGCATACACAACCTGGGGTCAAATCTGAGCTGGGTGGCCACCCCTCTGGAGAGCTTTGGGGCAATCAGAGCCATCCTGTTGGTGCTATCACAATGCAAACTATGTCTGTGGTTCCCTTCATATCTGGCCAAGGGTTTGCCTCACCTGTTGCGATGCGTGGTGGTGTGACCGTCGGCGTTGTGTAGGTACATGGCTCTGCTAACACACACAGAGGGAGATTAATTCAGAATACATCCAGGAACACAACCCTGAGGTACCTGAGACCAACACACACACACACATACACACTCACACACACTCATACACTCACACACACACTCATACACTCACACACACTCACACACTCACTCACACACTCACACACACACACACACTCACAGACACACACATACACACACTCTCTCACACACTCACACACTCACTCACACACTCACACACACACACTCACACATACACACACACACTCACACACTCACTCACACACTCACACTCACACACACACACACTCACACACACTCACACACACACACACACATAGACACACACACACTCACACACAGACACACACACACATACACACACACACTCACACACACACACACTCACACAAACACACACTCACACACACACCCTCACATACACACACTCACACACACACACACTCACACACACACACTCACATACTCACACTCATACACACACACTCACTCACTCACTCACACTCACATTCACACACACTCACACACACTCACACACATTCACACACACACACTCACACACACTCACACTCACACACGCACTCACACATAGACACACACACTCACACACAGACACACACACACAGACACACACACAGACACACACACTCACACACTCACACACACACACCATCACATACACACACACTCACACACACACACTCACACACACACACACATACACACACACACTCACATACTCACACTCATACACACACACACACACACTCACACACACACACACTCAAACATACACACACACACACACTCACACACACTCACATTCATGTTCAATCACTAGCACATTCACACTCAGACACAATAATGTTAAATTGACAAATTGACAGGTGAGATCCACAGGGAGAGGGGCTGAACGGCCTGGGGCTGTTTTCCCTGGAGCGTCGGAGGCTGAGGGGTGACCTTATAGAGGTTTTTAAAACCATGAGGGGCATGGATAGGGTAAATAGACAAAGTCTTTTCCCCCTGGGGTGGGGGAGTCCAGAACTAGAGGGGCATAGGTTTAGGGTGAGAGGGGAAAGGGGCCTAAGGGGTAACTTTTTCCCCCAGAGGGTGGTACGTGTATGGAATGAGCTGCCAGAGGAAGTGGTGGGGGCTGGTACAATGACAGCATTTAAAAGGTGGATGGGGACATGAATAGGAAGGGGTTAGAGGGAGATGGGCCAAGTGCTGGCACATGGGACTAGATTAGGTTAGGATATCTGGGGCAGCATGGATGGGTTGGGCCGAAAGGCCTGTTTCTGTGCTGTACATCTCTAAATGGGCCTAGATTAGGTTAGGATATCTGGGACAGCATGGACGGGTTGGGCCGAAGGGCCTGTTTCCTTTGATGACCTGTGCTGTTCTACAGCATCATAGAATCATACAGCATGGAAACAGGCCCTTCGGCCCAACCCGTCCATGCTGAGCGTTGGTTTCTGATGCAGGTTCGGATGGGCTGGCTGTGTGTGTGTGAGTGTGTGTGAGTGTGTGTGTGTTTGTGTGAGTGTGTGAGTGTGTGTTTGTGAGTGTATCAGTGTGTGTGTGAGTGTGTGTGTGTGTGAATGAGTGTGAGTGTGTGAGTGTGAGTGTGTGTGTGCGTGTGTGTGTGCAAGTGTGCATGAGTGTGTGTGTGAGTGTGTGTATGAGTGTGTGCGAGTGTGTGTGTGTATGTATGAGTGTGTGTGTGTATGAGTGTGTGTGAGTGTGTGTGTGAATGAGTGTGAGTGTGTGAGTGTGAGTGTGTGTGTGCGTGTGTGTGTGTGCGAGTGTGCGTGTGTGTGTGCGAGTGTGCGTGAGTGTGTGTGAGTGTGTGTGAATGTGTGTGTGTGAGTGTGTGTGTGTATGAGTGTGTGTGAGTGTGTGTGTGTGTCTGTGTGTGTGTATGAGTGTGTGTGTGTGAGTGATTGTGTGAGTGTGAGTGTGTGTGTGCATGTGTGTGTGTGCGAGTGTGCGTGAGTGTGTGTGTGAGTGTGTGTGTGAGTGTGTGCGAGTGTGTGTGAGTGTGTTTGTGTATGAGTGTGTGAGTGTGTGTGTGTGTGCGCGAGTGTGCGTGAGTGTGTGTGTATGAGTGTGTGTGTGTGTATGAGTGTGTGTGAGTGTGTGTGTGTGCGAGTGTGCGTGAGTGTGTGTGTGAGTGTGTGTGTGAGTGTGTGCGAACGTGTGTGAGTGTGTGTGTGTGTATGAGTGTGTGTGAGTGTGTGTGTGTGTGTGTGAGTGTGTCAGTGTGTGTGTGTGAGTGTGTGTGTGTGTGAGTGTGTGTGAGTGTGAGTGAGTGTGTGTGTGAGTGTGTGAGTGTGTCAGTGTGTGTGTGAGTGTGTGTGTGTGTGTGAGTGTGTGTGAGTGTGAGTGAGTGTGTGTGTGAGTGTGTGAGTGTGTCAGTGTGTGTGTGTGAGTGTGTGAGTGTGTGTGTGTGTGAG